>NC_059345.1:39450547-39750547 GCF_019703515.2 Myxocyprinus asiaticus
GTTTTGGAGTGTAATATAATGTGTTGTTTTCTTGACAATAAAAGAAAAGTTCTTTAAAGGGGTTGTGAAATGCTCTTTTATATATATATATATATATATATATATATATATATATATATATATGTTTTATTATCTTCCCTGAGGTCCACTAATAATGTTAGTAAAGGTTTTTGTTTGTTTGTTTGTTTTTTTGTTTTTTGTGCCCAAAAACAGTCATAATTTAGTAATATATGATAATTTTCCACTCTTTCTCTGGCCCTCTGTCTGAAACGCATGGTTTTGGCCTAAGCCCCTTCTTAAAACATCAACGTCCCACTGTTCTGATTGGCTAACATCGTGCAGCCCCTCGAATTCAGCCATATTTGAAACTCAGTCTGAAGAGAATGAACAAGCTCCACAACATTATAAAGCTTAATTTCATGGTTTATACATAATGGACATCCAACACATTGCATCTAATATATTAAACTGTTCTTCTGCACAACTGTATAATCAACATTATACAGTTTACATTATAATCAATGATGCTGTCTACCATGGAAGCATCCGTTGCGTCACGTTGTGGCGACAATAAACAGATGTCCCGTTCCATTTTGCGCTAACGCTACTACTGCCAACAAAACAAATAAACAGTTTAGAAAGGTTGTGTCGATGCGCCCGGTGTAGACAGCCTCAAGCCACTGCGTCGCAACACGTCAACAGATGCTCCCGGTGTAAAAGCGTAGGTAAATACGGCCCGAGAAATATGTATCAGGCGTTCAAAGACATCTGTCTGTGCATGTTTAAATACAAAAGTATTTTAAAATAGTCCAGATGGGTCCCCTTTGACGTTCAGTAGGCATTGTTTGTCCTTCTCTCTCAGTTTACAACCTGAAGTACCAGTGGGCTGGGCCAAGGGTGCATTGATGTAAAAGTAGGTGCTGATGTTTTTGAGCTTTAGAGGCAGTAATGAATTAATGTACCCCGAGTGACGTAGGGTAGTCGCGGAAGTAGATAACGAGGCATTTTTGCAGCTTGGTATCAATAAATGCTTTTATTGCATTGGGGATTAAGTTTTGAGTTCTGAAATTTACAGTATGTTTTTATAATAGAAAGAAATCTCAGATGTCAAAATATCAAGGAAAATTTGATTACTCGTGACATGACCCCTTTAAGAAATTGCAGACTCACTCATCTTTGCAACAGTATCTTGAACACTTATCTTTTAGCAGAGACTATTTAGCAGAGACGGGCTACTTCTATTAAAACGAATGGGAGAAACTGGAACACCCAATGGTCAATGGACGTAGCAAAGGAAGTCCCGCCTTACAGGTAAAACAACTCGAGAACACATATGCGCACTAGCTACGCATGCCCGGAAAATTGCATTGTTTTAGCATAATCTGAGGTACAAAAGAACAATTTATGATTTCAGTGTTGTCATATTTTAGTGCTTATTTGAAACAAGTTCTTTGATCATAATCTTGATCAACTGTTTTGGAGATTTCGGTGTTCCCCCATTCAAGTAGATTGGAGCTGCACTTTCATGACTGGAAATAGCCTCCTGAGAGCATTCCAAAGATGGCCGACAGTGGACTGACTTGCTAGAGTTTACAGCAGTTTACAGTAAATAAAAACTGTTCAAATATAATAAAGAACAGTTTTGATCTTACAATTTTAAAGATTCTTTTTCAGTCATTTTTTTTTTATTGTTTAAATAACGGCTAGCTAGATAATGTCCAACAGGGGCGGTAAGAGTTGTGCAATATAATGCCTGACACGGTTTGGTTTGGTTAGCTTTGGTTCTGATTGTTACAACCAACCCTCAATGAAGACACGTTTTGTTTCCATTTTCTTGATATTTTGGCATGCCTAACATTGCAAATGAAAGATAGATGAGTTTGTGCAGACAAACGAAGTAAGGCAGGAGTTATTTGTGCTTAGATAAAATGTTACAATTGTTCCTGGTCTCCCAGAGTCCCCAAGTTTAAGACAAAATGTATTGGGTAGAGGTGCTTTAGCAAGCTAAAAATCGATAAAAGGAAGGTCAGTTTGAACTGACACACACACAGAGATAGATAGATAGATAGATATAGTAGATAAGATAAGATAAGATAAGATAGTGAGTGAGTGTTTTTATTATGGGCACACTGTGAAGTCTGTGCCAAAACATTCCTTTCTTACCTGGTGATTCTACCCATCATACCCTTGAACTCACATAGAGGGTAGAGTAGGGCAATAATGTCAGAGCAGAGCTTATTGAAATTAACTGGGATGTTCAGTTGTGGTGATTCAAGTAAAATCTGTGAAGCTGTGTTTTCTAATGATAACTGGTTTTATATACTTTAGCTATTGCTTGTATTGAGTTGTTTTAGCAGTGCTTTTGATTTGGGACTGTTTAGTCCACTGGTATATCCTTCCCTGGCTACACACTCACTCTGTTTCTGTCTCTTTCCAACCAAACCATATCGAGTGTCTCTTTCAAAGGGGTAATTGTGTTAGTTAGAGCCTGCTCACCTCTAGCCAATCCTGGGACTTTTCCCCCTCCTTGTCACATGTTTGCTTCAATCACAGTCAGGCAGAAGAATGACTGAACAGTGAGGGCCCCACCCACTTTTGTTGGTTATTAAACAGATGAATTTGGAAATGAATCAAAACTTGGGATACCTGCTGGAAAAACTGATTGCCTTACAGGTTTGTCTTTAATGTTTCAGTTAAACATAATTCTCATGTGACATTGGAACTAGTGGGACTGAAAGTAAGATTATCAGAGTTAACCTGTAGTTTGTCGTGCTAACTGCACCTGTAAAAACATTTAACATTAGTTTTAGTAAAATGCTTAAAGCAAAACTTGTAACAAAGGTATTCTCAGTTTGTAGTGAAGTAGTAGTCTCCTAGTCTCTTTGATTGTCTCAGTATGATGACAAAAGAAGAAACTTAGATGAACATAGCTGTACTGTATCATAAAGAGTCATACCGAACCTAATTGAAGTATACGTGTTTAAATAATCTGTAAATGGATTGTTGACAAATGATAAAAATGTAAATAAAAATGTATATATTTGAATAAAGGAAACTGTATGTTAATAGAAGTGGTGCTGTAACCAGTCCTGGTAGCCTTGAAACTACTTTTTAAAGTTAAAAGAAACTCATTTTTCAAATTAGACTTTTAAATGTGCAACACCAAATCTATGTAATTGGTCCTATTTGTAACAGTGCAGAAAAATAAAAAGGTTTAAAAAAATAGCTTTCCATCCACCTAATTGATACAAAATATACCGTTTTGGACAATTTCATGGACATTGTAGGATCTGTGATAATGAGCAAGACTTTGAAGATAAATCAAAGAGTTAGAGAAATGCTTTTTATGTAGAGGATATAAGTTTGAAACTCTCCAAAATGCTAAAACACAAGTGAAAGAGATGAAAAGGACATAATTGTTGAAAAGAAAAACTAGAGCTGAAACATCTACTAAAGTGTATTTTGTAACACAGTATAGCACAATTGCAGAAAAAGTTAAACAGATTATCTGATGAGGCATTATACACTGATGATTTTTATTTTTATTTTTTTGAAAGAGAGACATTCCCAGACCATCCATAGGTAAGTTTTTAGAAAAGTACTACTTTAGGTGACAGATTAGTACATATTTACTTTCTACCTAATCATGAAAATGAATGGTTAGGGAATAAATCTAATGGATGATTTAAATGCTATCGATCTAATCATTTTGAGAATATAGTGCAAGGAAAAACTTAGGTTTGTACATAAAACACTTTATTCATTGTAAAACGACTTATGTTATCTATAGATTGGAATGTCCGCAATGTAATGTTGTATGTTGGTAAAACATAAAGACAATTGCAAGACCCTCTGACTGAGCATAAATATGCCATTAGAAGGAATAATGAAGAGTATCTTATGGCTAAACATTTTAAATCTATGAACAACTGTAATCCATCTACTCTTGGAATACAAGGAATTGACCATATACTTATTTCAATTAGGAAAGGAAGTAGAGAACAAAAATGTAAATGCTATAAAATATCCTGGGTTGAATGAGGATTTAGTTTTAGTCCTTTTCTATGAATTTACTTTGATATTTTGATATCCAGAGTTGTATTGTTTACATTTATTATATTTCCCCCCTTCCAGATTACAAGTGGATTTGCAGTTGTTCGTTTATTAAGCTAATTATCTGTGAAATTCTTTTTCGAATATGGAAACAAGTAGTAATGGCAAATGTTGAAGTCTAGGGTTAACAGGGTGATCATGTGACATACTAGATGAATGTTATTATTCTCTCACCTGTGTGAAGTTTGTTTGCGAGGAAGACCCAAGCTGAAATGCATAAGGGAGTTTTTTTGTTTTGTTTTGTTTTGTTTTGTTTTTTGTATTAGCCACATTATAATAAAGCCTTTTTTAATGGATTAAGTGTGACATAGTTATTTAACTAATTTTGAAGATTTCAAAAAACATTTTAGCAAAAACTTGCCTTATTCAGACCATGTACTCCAGTGATGTCTTCTCGATATCCTTCACAGCAAATTATCCTTCTTAATAACAATAACAAAAATTTTAGGATGGTAAAAAGTATTTTTTAAAAATACACATTTTGTACAAACAGATTTGCGTCACACAAGGTGGACATTAATTTTGCTGACAAAACTTAATCGAAAAAATAAAAGGTATAAAAGCACAAAGATCTGCAATCTTTAATTTCCAAAAGAAAGCATTTTTAGTAAGGAATTTTTATTAAATTAAATTTGTAATGTCATTTAATATTTAAGGAATTTATTTAATTTTATTTAGAAACTTTGTCTTACCTTGTCTTCTCAGTGTCATGTCCACCATTGTCATGTACACCAAATTTAATTTTCTGTGAAAAAATGTATTGGGTAAATAATGGACCTTTCAGATAATGGCAACATTGATGTATCTATAGTAGCTCCAAATTTAAACCCATTTAAGTTACTGTTGCTGTTTATTTTCCAGCAGGTTTAGCATCAGTAGCCATTTGTGGAAATCAGCTTCTGAGGAGATAATATTCATTATTAGCTGTATTGAATATGAAATGTACTCATTCAATTATATTTTAAATTTGTATATCTATTTAAGAAATTTGTTTGAAAACTTCAACTGAGTTCACAGCAGTTTTAATAGATATTTTTTAATTCATTTCAATTTTGTATAAAGCAATTTTTATTTATTTATATTATTCTTTCATTCACTTTCCTTTAAATTTAACTGAGTATTGATTCAATTTTGATGAAATCTAGTGAGTGCATCTTGACAGTTGTTCTATTCTGAACCTTTAACTATTTTGTTCTTTGAAGTTGTTTTTTACAGTAAACAAATTTTTTTTTACAGACAAATTTATCTGAATTAGACTGGATGAGGAGCAGGTGTTATTTTGTATGAGTAAACAGATCTGCCAGAGAGTCCATAACAACTGTGTTAACCTTGACACATGGACACCTGGAACACTTTAACCATTTTAATGTCTTAAACCATTAACATGGCTTTCAGGCTGACTGTGTTTTAAGTAATCTGACATAAGGAGTACCAAGAAAACACAACACACTAACAATAAATGTTTTTCTCCATTTCTAACTGATCTTAGTGTTTGCTGGATCAGGACCAAACCTAATAAACTCGGCTTAGTTTTGTCTGTCTTTATCCAGTCTGGCAGCACAAAGTTAAGACTAGACTAGGTATCCTGTGGATGATGGGTGAAGAGCAGAAAAAGACGAACACTCATAATGGAGTCTCAGGGGCCCTTGAAGTCAAAAAGCATGATCAACCAAAAGCAGCAGCTCTCCGGCAGAATGTGAGTATGATGATCTCATTTCATATGACTGCGCTACACTTAGGAATGTAAAGAATTTTTCATGATCACTGGTTTCCTTCCAGTCACAGTGCATGAGTGTGTGAAAGGTTTAACTGTGGGTTTCCTGGCAGTGCCTGTCGCCATCACTGTAGTGTAATCCCTTCCCTTCCAAACCCGTCTGTCCAAGTCCAGGGACAGTATTCTAGTGTCTGCTAAGACTCCTGTTTAGACTGGGGCTAGATATCACACGGGGAAGTTGTCACAAGGACTGTTTCTCAGTAATGATAAGATTTGGAGTCAAAAGTCCAATTGCTCAAATGTGTGTTTTCTCTAAAAGTGGTTTTGTATGTTGGTTTCAAACACCTAGTTCAAATTGTTTTGTATGATTTCTACCCACCAAAGTAAATTTTCACTATCATCATATTTTTGTAATAGCTCTTGGATGAACAAGCAAACATAATCAAACCACACTGGCATAAATTAAGGTGAGGGTCAACTATATTAAAAGGTTTAAATGTGTTCGTAGGACAAATGTTTTTTTCATGAAAATCAGATCAGGGCATATTGTCACATTTTTATTGGGGTAGGTTGTCACATGTGTTTTAAATGTCATAAATTGATGTAATTTATCAATTACAATATTTGTTGTCTGAAAAATTTTGGTGGACAATTTGTCACATAAGGTACATGTGCACTAAAAAAATTGCTCTTTGGCTGAACTTCAATCGTGGACAATGGTTTCACATGTTTGAAATGAGTTTTCTTCACTTAGAATTACTATGTAATCTCAACTCAAACAGTTTGTGTAGCAAGAACCTAGTTGAATTGGGTTAACCCAACAAAATTGGACATGTCAGTGTAACACAAATAAATCTCTTTTATTTCTTTATGTACTAACTAATGAAAGTGATTGTTAGCAAGCTAAATACATGCTGGTTGGAAGCACTACAGAATGTAATTTAGTAAACTATGCTATGGTAGCACAGAAATTGCTCAACGTTTTTTGAGCAGTGGTGAATTCTCAGGGCCAGCAAAGCCTTCTCTGTTAGCCTAACATGCCAAATAAATATATTTTTCATCCTTTCTTTCTCAAACACCTTTATGTATTTCTAATCGCTTTCCACTGTTAATTAATCTACAAACAAATAGAGAAAAACGAAAAGTTTATCCAGTCAGAATGTATTCCTTGATGCTTACAAGCAAAGTGTGACAAATGTTTCACAAATCGCATGCCCGAAGCCGAAGCAGCGCATGAGTCTGAGCTCCACCCGTCAGGCCTTCAGAATTTCTTCAGAATCTCTCAACAGTGCAAATGAATGGGCAACTAAAGTCAGATTCATCAGCCAATCAGATTTATTTATTTGTTCTTGGTGGGTGTGATCTTTAGGATATGTCCCGGTCGAGGCCTTCTAGCTGGCCTTGAATGACACAATCACGCTTTAAGTGATGTACATAATTCGAGAGCGAAAAGCACAAGATCAAGCTGTCTGACGAGTCGGCTGTCATCACTTCTGCTGTTGCCGTTGAGAAAGAGATCCTTATGGATTTAAAAACACGAGATGTTCTGCATGATCGTGTGATTGCTTAATTTATTAAACAGGAAAGGAGGGCTGATTTTCACTTCAAGTAAATTGGTAAGTGCTTTTTGCATTGTTATAGCAACATCAGGAGTTTTTTACAAGTGTAAATTAGGCTGCTTGAGCATTCATTGTCGGATCAAGTTTTGAAAAGTAGTGCTGCATTCCAATCAACTTGGAAAGTCGAATTTTACAACTTCCTACTAGGAAAAGTGCAATGAAATGCACCTTTAAGTCAGAATTACAACTTGTAGGCTCGTGCAGAAACTCTCAACTCCGATTTCGCCAAGATGCAGGGGCATGATGTCACACAAACAGGTCGACACTCAGGGAGATATACAAAGTTAGTGATAAACATTCACTTTATTAAGTAATATCGATAAATGAGTTCGTTTCCACATTACATGATATTAAAGCTTGTTTAACAAATGCCTGCAGAAACAGGTGTATAAAACATTATAATCTCTTTTGATAATCGTACACCTGAAGCACAAATGCTAGCACTGCAGCATTGTTTATCAGCTGGGTTGCTAGGAGACCCTGCTAAGCCAACAGGAGCGTTGCAGTTCCGAATATCGGGGAATGGAATGCATTTATGGTCGGAGATATCAAATAGGAATATCCCACATCCAACTTGAATGGAACGCAGCATAACCGTGTACCTTGAAGAAACGAAATTTATTGCAAGCAACATTTAAATCGCAAATATTATTAGATTGATTTTTCCAGGTATTACAGACCTCCTTGGTAGGTTCATATGAAAAATTATGATTTTTGAATGTCTGTTTGGGAGACGTTCATTTCACAAAACAGTCATGCTGCAGTTTAAATTAGGCTTGCTTGAGCATTAAGTATCGTTTCAAGTTCTGGCTTTTGTGCGTGGACGTGTTTTTAAAATGTCAGTTGGTATTATTAATAAGCTGCGACATAACGTATGATGCCCAAAGGCATAGGGTGTCTTATTAATTGTGAAACTGTGTTTTCTTAATGGCATGAATCACACTGAAGGCTTAGACTTAAAATGCATGGCCCGCCACTGCTTTAGAGTCTATTTCATGTGCCATCTACCTGTCCTAACCATTAGCTCTAGCTCCACTCTTTACCACAACGGTAACCCCTAAAACTCCAACATAACAGAAACTTTTCCAAATCTCAACATAGCAAAACATTAAACACTAAAAAGCATCCCCCTTTATTAGTGATAGGCCAATTAAACAATCGATATTTGGCCATTTTTCTAAAACATTATGCAAATTTGAATAAATATTGCATAAAATAAATGTTTCACTTTAGAAATTTTGTGTACATCTGATTTGCTGTTGTTTAATTGTATTATGTTTGTCTGCATTTATACTGACCATCTGCCATCCTGCTCTCTAGATATTGGTTTCGGCATCAGCCATTGAAAAACCCATATCGATCGACCACTACCCTTTATATTCATTTTCCACAAAAACACATAAAATAACACTAAATTTGAATATTCATTTATTGAGTCACAAAGCATGCTGGAAAATGAAAATCTCCTGCCCAGTTTTATCAATGCTACATTAACACCACAAAAAGTATTCATGTAGTCCCAACTCACATGGATAAGTAAACATCTACTTAACAAATTCAAATGGATAGAATGCAATGAAATCAAGCTTTGACTAAATGTTCTAGAATTGTGTTGCTTTAGTTCATTACAATTAAGTAAACTGAACAAAATGTTTTGGTGTGTATTCGATTAACTGTATCTTTTTCCTTGGCAATATTGGTGGAAATTTAGACTTTAAGATATGTGGCTAGGCAGAAATTGACTTTCTAAAATAAACCTACCCTGAGAAAAATTCACTGGAGTAAAAAGACAACTAGCCCCTGTCTCCCCTAAACATGTTACACTATATTGCCAAAAGTATTCGCTCATCTGCCTTTAGACGCATATGAACTTAAGTGACATCCCATTCTTAATACATAGGGTTTAATATGACGTCGGCCCACCCTTTGCAGCTATAACAGCTTCAACTCTTCTGGGAAGAGGTTTAGGAGTGTGTTTATGGGAATTTTTGACTATTCTTCCAGAAGCGCATTTGTGAGGTCAGACACTGATGTTGGACGAGAAGGCCTGGCTCGCAGTCTTCGCTCTAATTCATCCCAAAGGTGCTCTGTCGGGTTGAGGTCAGGACTCTGTGCAGGCCAGTCAAGTTCTTCCACACCAAACTCGCTCATCCATGTCTTTATGGACCTTGCTTTGTGCACTGGTGCGCAGTCATGTTGGAACAGGAAGGGGCCATCCCCAAAATGTTCCCACAAAGTTGGGAGCATGGAATTGTCCAAAATCTCTTGGTATGCTGAAGCATTCAGAGTTCCTTTCACTGGAACTAAGGGGCCAAGCCCAGCTCCTGAAAAACAACCCCACACCATAATCCCCCCTCCACCAAACTTCACAGTTGGCACAATGCAGTCAGACAAGTACCGTTCTCCTGGCAACCGCCAAACCCAGACTCATCCATCAGATTGCCAGATGGAGAAGCGTGATTCGTCACTCCAGAGAACGTGTCTCCACTGCTCTAGAGTCCAGTGGCGGCGTGCTTTACACCACTGCATCCGACGCTTTGCATTGCACTTGGTGATGTATGGCTTGGATGCAGCTGCTCGGTCATGGAAACCCATTCCATGAAGCTCTCTATGCACTGTTCTTGAGCTAATCTGAAGGCCACATGAACTTTGGAGGTCTGTAGCGATTGACTCTGCAGAAAGTTGGCAACCTCTGCGCACTATGCGCCTCAGCATCCGCTGACCCCGCTCTGTCATTTTACGTGGCCTACCACTTCGTGGCTGAGTTTCTGTCATTCCCAATCGCTTCCACTTTGTTATAATACCACTGACAGTTGACTGTGGAATATTTAGTAGTGAGGAAATTTCACGACTGGACTTGTTGCACAGGTGGCATCCTATCACAGTACCACGCTGGAATTCACTGAGCTCCTGAGAGCGGCCCATTCTTTCACAAATGTTTGTAGAAGCAGTCTGCATGGTTTTATAAATGACAAAATATACAACTCGTCCTCCTTATGTTAAAGTGGTCTTGTAATACATTTAGATGGTTTTAATATCATATTAGCACAACTGTATTCTGAATGAAAAGACTCTTTAACTCTTTATATCTGTCTCAGGTGGGTCTCATAAGTGGCATCAGTCTGATCGTGGGAACAATGATCGGCTCAGGGATCTTCATTTCTCCCAAAGCGGTTCTAGAGGGAACTGGAGCAGTGGGTCCATGTCTGTGTGTGTGGGCTGCGTGTGGAGTGCTGGCTACACTGGGTAAGTATCGGTTATCTATTGGGTTGCACAAAAACCTAGGCAAGCTTGATAAACCTTCAAAACATAAAGATAACTGGTAAAGTGTAAGTCCATATATCATAATTTGTTTTGTTTTTGTAATTCTATAATCTCGCCATGAAGAAGGTAATACAATGTAACATCTTATGAATGTCCTAAGGTTGCTTCTTTATTCACATTCACTAGATTTCCTTTTGCTCCAGTTGCAGCGGTTGTTTTACTGCATCATGTGTTACAAATATAAAACTAAGTCCTTTTTTTATCCAGCACTTAATGCTGAGATTATTGGCTAGTTGGGCAAACTTGTGATGTAAAGGAGCTTAATCAGATATGTTCACTCATTCAGAAACCCTCAGTCAGACATTTTGTGCAAGTCACATACTGCTTGGAAAAATTCCCAAGACAGAGAAATCCTCTTTGGTTTAATACTGACTCTGCCTGCAGAAGAAATTTTGGTAATGTACTTGTTGACCTCATCATGAACACTGCGAAACAGAAGTTTGTATGTGCATGTATGTGTGTATTTGCAGGGGCCCTCTGCTATGCTGAACTAGGTACAATGATCACTAGGTCTGGTGGAGAGTATCCATATCTAATGGAGGGTTTTGGACAATTGCTTGCATACCTATACTCCTGGACCACAATTATTGTGTTAAAGCCTTCGTCGTTTGCCATCATTTCCCTGAGCTGTGCAGAGTACGCCTCCACACCATTTTACCCAGGATGTACCCCTCCTCAAGTTATCACCAAATGCCTGGCTGCAGCTTGTATCTGTATGCACAAGTCTGTCTATATTAAATATAGATATAAGGAACAGTTCTCTCAAAAAAGATAATTCTGTCATAATTTACTCACTCTTATGCCATTCCAAACTCCTTTCTTTCTTATGTGGAACACAAAAGGAATAGTTTTCATGAATATCACGATCTATTTAACACAATAGTACAGTTTTTGATAGTGACTCACTTCAAAGTTTAAAAAAACAACCAAATGTATCATAAAAGTAGTCCATAGGTTGTTTCTCTGTAAAACCTATTGTTTGCCTTCAGAGTCATGGGATTTGGACTTATGACGCATGAGCCACATGGACTTCTTTTATGGGTGCTTTTGTAAGCTTTGAAGCAGTGTTATTATAGTATTTTATTTATTTATATAGGTTTTATTTTTATATTATTTAAAATGTTCATTTGAATTTTAGTTTTAGTATTGTTTTTATTTTTTTATTTTTTTATTAAATAAAAATATTTCTATTTAGTTATTGTTTATTTCAGTTTTAGTAATTTTAGACTGACTAATGTACGCAGCACTTCAGCTGACAGAGAGAAAATTGAATAATTATTTTATGGCACACAAGTTCTGGTGGTACTGTTCAACTTACCTAAATAATTAATTTCTTTAACAGAGATAGTGTAATAATTATGCAAATATACAGACATAACCATAATATTATTTATTGTATACAGAAGCAATGCAACATGCTCACTTCGCTACTGAGATAAATGTATTTTCAATTACTGCCAGCTAATTAATTTCATTAAATAACATTTAAAATAAGCAATTTAAAACAAAACAAAAAATATTACCAATAATGGTCCTCAATTTCTACTTGCACTTTTGAGAATGTGTTTGTTTGTTTTTTTTTATTTTTTATTTTAATTTATTTTTAATTTATTTCTGTGATTTTATTTCATAATCAAAGTACTCCCACACAGCACTCGTTTGCTTTCTGCCAACCGCCATCACAACATTACACCTCGTTAAACACAGCTCGCACGGTTTTAAGACAAGAGTACACGTGGCGCTGAACACCTATTGTTGTGGTACTAGATCTGACCGTTCAAAACTGCAGATGAGTTAATATTGCACCTTGATATTCACATAATTGTGGGTGGAAAAATTAAACGAAAACTAAAAATAAGAAAACTAAAGATATTTGTATCTAATTTTATTTTAGTAAACGGAAATGTTTTTTATTATTCTTTGTTTTAGTTTTTGTTAACGATATTAACCCTGCTTTCAAGTGAGTCATTATCAACTGCCATTGTATTTAATAGACGGACCAGAATATTCATTAAAAAATGTGCATGGTCACATTTACCTTCGCAGGGCAAAATTCCACAGGCAAAATGCAGTCATCTCAGTGGGAATCCATGCGATCACCAATTTTGCGCGATGGACTTCCTGTGGCGAAGAATTTCCCCTTGCGGATTTCGCATGGAATTCAAGTTTGGTGAACTACAACAGGTGAATTCGCCGCGTTGACCAATAGGAAGTTGCTTGGTTTGGCAGTGACCTCTGTGTGGGTGGTGCTTCGTACACAGCTACACAAAATATTCAACAATGGACAAGGATATCATTTTAGCAGCAAGTCTCTTTTTACTTTACAGTGTAGAAAGTGCAGAATTAAAAAGAAGCTGCTTGGCAAATTAGTTTCTTGCTGGTTTCACATGCGTTCAACGTGCGCCCACGCCTTTTTCGGCCACAGAATTTCGGCATGCAAAATTAAATGTGACCACGCCTTAAGAAAGATAGTCATACAGGTTTGGAACGACATAAGGGTGAGTAAATTATAACAAAATAGTTTTAAATAATTTTGGGTGAACTATTCCTTTAAAATGATGTCGTATTTACAGCAATGTCTAAGCTGTTGTCTTAACTCTCTCTCTCTGTTCTCTTCATCAGTATTAATTACACTTGTGAACTGTTTGAGTGTGAAGCTGGCCTCTAGAGTGCAAAACTTCTTCACAGCAGCTAAACTCTTGATAATCATCGTCTTAGTGGTTGCAGGCATTGTTCTGCTGGCTCAAGGTATTCTATCCACTCTGAGAACAATCAAATCTGTTTTTGCCAGATCTGAAATCTGATGCGTGACTATTTTTTATCGACTCCTATATTATATGATATTACAAATGTCACCACTATTTTATTATTTAATAAAAGAGACTGATATAGATGTCACATTGTGATTTCATCCAGATTCTTTTGAATAAAAGATTAAAAAAAATTATGTTTGATTGTGTAGTGAAAGACTTCAGAGATCAGATGGAGATTAGATGTGTTTAAATAACATGAGCTCTGTCAATGTTTAATGAAAGATCAATAAAATGTGCCATTTTATTATGTTATGATTGTTTCTAGGGAATACACAGAACCTTAGAGACCCATTTGCAGGTGGAACAACATCATTTGGAGCAATTGGCCTTGCTTTTTACAACGGTCTCTGGGCTTATGATGGCTGGTAAAATACTGACAAACTCATATAATATTGCATAATATGGCAAATGCGCCTAATGTTAAGCAGCAGTGTACATCTTTTTGAAATTCTTAACATAGGTAAAGAATGTTAATTTTCTTAAGATCCTTAAAATCCAGTGTGGTTTTAGCATGTTTGCCCTTGGCAGATCAGTTCTGAGAATCATTCACAGAATTTAATGATTTCTCTGTTAAAGCAACATCTGATAAGCAGGAACGTTCAGTACGTTAGAGACATTCTGTGGTTTTCAAAACTTAAATGCAATAAGATTTTCTTTTATCGCCCCAACAGAATTATTTTCTCAGTCCACAAGTTTATCATTACGAGAGAAGTCTGTCAAAGATTAGAATACAGCTGCAATGGATAAATAAACCATTTCAAAGTTAGAATTACTAACATGACTAAAAGAAACTTTTAGAGCCTCTTTTCTTTTTTCAAAGGAATCAGCTCAACTTCATAACAGAAGAGCTGAAAAATCCCTACAGGTAAGACATCACAGTGAAAAATCTGATTTTAAAAGTCTGGTTTGCTAAAATATGGTATATCTGTTATGTAAAAAAATAATTGCATGTGCTAAAAGTTTACTCCATTAAATTTGGGCCTTGCTTTCCAAAAGCATCATAAGCCTAAGTAGATTGTAGAAACCAATGATTTTTACATTCTACTTAGGCTCAAGGTGCTTTTGGAAAATGCTGCACTGGTCAGTCAAACATTCAGTATTAGCCATCAGTTTCTAGCTGTATTATTTCAAGTGTCTCTTTATTCAAACAGAAACCTTCCCCTGGCAATCATTATTGGAATTCCCCTGGTTACTGTGTGCTATATACTTGTCAACATTGCATATTTCAGTGTAATGACACCAGTTGAACTTCTACAGTCTTCTGCCGTTGCTGTGGTAAGTGTGTATTGTCCGAAAAAATAAACTCATAGTCTGGATTTGCAGCTTTTGAGTTGTCGAATAATAACTTCATTTTTCCTTGCTAATTTAAAACTATATCATTGGGTACTCCACAGACTTTTGGTGATAGAGTGCTGTACCCATTTTCATGGATTGTGCCTTTATTTGTGGTCTTTTCCACTTTTGGTGCAGCCAATGGGAGCTGTTTCACCTCAGGCAGGTAAGGAACATTTGTATAGAAATCTGCACACTGGGTTCAGTGTATGCTGAAAAGTGTTTTCTGGGTCTCAATGTTACTGTCTGGTGTGTTTTTGTCCATTTGTTAGATTGACATATGTGGCAGGACGGGAAGGTCACATGGTTAGGATCTTGTCATACATCAGTGTGAAACGTTACACACCCGCACCAGCGCTTATATTTAACGTGAGTCTCATGTAGTGTTACATCCCCAAGACTTAAACTCTATTTTTGCCATCTTACATCAGATGTGACTACTGTTATAAGAGCTGTAATAAAGCATTCCTGCTTTGGCTGAGCAGGGAATGTAAAAAAAAAAAAGTGTTTTCTTCTGTTGATCAGTAAACTCATTATTTTTGAACTACAGCACTATAACAAGAAATTAATTTTGTTATAAAGTATTTGGTCTTGTATCTGACTCACAGGGCATCCTGTCAATCATCTACATCATCCCAGCAGACATAAACACTCTCATCAATTACTTCAGTTTTGCTCAGTGGACTTTTTATGGGCTCACATGCCTCGCACTGATTGTTATGCGATTCACTAGAAAGGAGCTGCACAGACCTGTAAAGGTTAGAGCACATTAGTTATGATGACACATCTTTATGGGGATGGATTCAAAAAATGCCCATGAGAGCTTTTACACTGTTTGATGTATTATGGCATTTAAATATCTGCCTAACTATAGCAAAAGTGGAATCCTTCTGGATGTCAAATCTAATCTTTATTTGAATTGTCTTTATATGTATGTTTTTTTTTTATTACAGAATGTGACAGATAAATCAGAGAATTAAAAAAAACAATTTTTCCTCAAAGGTTCCTTTAATCATCCCTATTGTAGTGGTGATTGTGTCCTGTTACCTGGTGCTTGCTCCTATCATAGACAAGCCTGAGTTGGAGTACCTGTACTGCACAGTGTTCATAGTGAGCGGTCTTCTCTTATATGTACCCTTCATTTACTACAAATTCAACTGGACCCGTCGCATCATGAGTAAGTAGAGACTGGAGATGTTATTTTTTAAGGGAGAATTAAGATTAAGCCCAGTGATTTATAGAATACAGTGTTTTGGTGGATAATCACATTACCAGAAACTTTTAGTCAAGTAATGGCTCAATAACTGATCTGGAAACTGCTCTGAGTATTTGATTGGCTGGATTTTATTGCCCTTAAATTACTTTTCTATTTCCTATATGTAGCGCTAAATTTCTAAACTTTAACCGGCAACGCTTACAGGGCCACTTACAATGCACCTTCAGCTGCTACTGGAAGTGGTCCCACCTGAGAAGATTGATTGATATCAAACTGCAGGGTAGACACAGATGTGATAAATGGACAAATGACTGATCCATGGACATGTTGGTAAAGGATTCTTAAAGGGAACATGTCTACAGTACATACTGACACACAAACATACACATTTGTATAAAAATACATACAGTATGTATATATACATGTTTTTTAATATAATTCCTACTGCCAGGCTGTATTTAAATACAATACATCAGAAGTCTTTACTGGGTAGCAGGGATATGTTTTTACTTTAAAGAATAACACTTTCATAAATGCTGGTAAATTCCAGACTAAAAGTTACAGTTTATCTAACTTATAATTGTGTTACTGTGAGAAAGTTTGTTGTACAGTCTGAAAATGATATATGATGATATTTTTTCAAGTTTATGAAAAGTGAATTAATTATCTAAAATAAAACAATATTTTCACTGAATGTTAAACATATTTTCAAATTGAAATGTACCATTCTGACAGTCCAATGGCCCTAACTTCTGTCATGTGCAAACTAATAGAAAGGGTCTGAGTGATTCCTGCTATTCCTTGATAATCTGGGTCTTCAGAAGTTCATCAGAGTGACTTATGGAGAGCCAATTGAAATGAGGATACATTTCTAGCATTAGAACCTGACATTTGGAAATTGCAAGTAAATAAAGAAATTATTTGAGGTTATGAAAAGAACTACTCTAGAAACCATGATCAAGAGTAGAGGAGAGGATGTATTGGTTCAGGCCAGGGTCAGAATTTTTCAAAAACTCAACTGTTAAAAGGAATTCTGGTCCATGCTAGAACGAAATTCAGAAATATTTTATTTGGAACTGTAACTTAATAATAATAAAAATAAAAATCTATGTTATATGCTTCTGCGTTATTTTCAACTTTAGAAATTGTTTAATTGCGGAATCCCTGGTGAAGAACTCCCCTACCCATGATCCTGACTAGAAACAACAACCAGTCAGAGATTCACAGCAAACAAAGCTGGCCAAACAAGCGCTGCAGCAACCTCCCACTCACATGACATCCTTTGAATGACGCACTGTCCTACACTCTCAAACTACTTATATATATATATATATATATATGTAAATATCTGAATATTTTGCAATAACATTTAAATATACTGTTTCTATACATATAATTAACAATTTTAAATTAATAGTTATATATTATTCATTGGATTGTAGTTTATGCCCTCATGAAACACGGTCTTTTTGTCTGATTTTCAAATACTTTTTTGCTTCAAATTAAAGTTTGTAATGGCATGATTCACCTCGGGCTGGTTGGTTTTATTCATGGCTTACAACTCTTTTATGAAGGATTTTATGATATGCCTATGGAAGAATTTATAGAAAAAATACATCCGGAACCCAGACATCTGAAAAAGTAAACCGCGCTTCCGGGTTATTTCAAGCTGCAGATTTCAATGGTGGAAATAGGCAGCGCTGCAGTTTTAATAATCTTTTAAGCTTTATAGAATGTAATAATGTCTGTTAATGTTAATAAAGGTTAATATAAATGAATATCTATGGATTAAAGTGAAGAAATTATGTGGGTTCTTTTCTGAATTATGAGCCTGTATGATTATGTCAGACATGTAACCAGTTGATGAATACATATCCTCACACGTTTAACACACTTCTAAAGCCTAAGAATTTGTATACTTAGAAATGAAAACTACATCAGACATACAATATGTGTCTTAACTGCTTAAATTATTAACCCGCATACAATAAATAATAATATTTTACTTCAATACGATCCTCTTCCATATCAAAACTAATTTTCGATAGAACAATATTATTTACTGCATTCAAAATAAATGCAAAGAGATTATTTTTATTCACTTATCCTCAAACAGTAGTCCATGCGCTGCAATGGTGGAGACGGGTCCCATTCCTCCTGTTATATCTTATATGGTGGTCTTGGTCATATAAGATCATCGTTAGATTATATTTGACCTCATATCTGTCACAGCAACAGCACTTTGGTAATTTAAAAACAGCCGTTTGCGATCGGAGTTTGCATGATTTCTTCGATAAAAAAGTAAATATCCACCAATCGCTGCCGCGGGTCAATTGTGTCTAATAGAGAATGGGCAAATATAGGGACCCAGCCAAGATGACGACTGGTACGTACGGTTTGTTCAGTAGCTAGAAACTTTTTCACTTGTTTACACCCAAAGAACAACCTCAATGTCTTACTTTGTTTTTAAAATGTAATGTAAAATATAAGAGATTCATATGACAGCAATCAAGTACATTTGAACTTTAAAAAACAGCAAAGGTGACAAAGAACTTGTACCTGTGATTGACTCTAAAGCTTTAGCAAACGTCCAAATGTTCTCAAACTACAACAGTTGCAATGTCAGACAAGAAACGAGGAAAAAATTATGAAAAAGGAAGGCCAATATCCGGGAAAGATTGATCCGATTACCATAAGACGGAACATGGAACCGAAATCATGGTAGTACATTCATATGCACGAAGCAACAGCCGGTTCCCACATCGCTACCTGATTCGGAGCCTTGCACTCCAGACTAGGGATGGGCATGAGTCCTTGGGTACTCGGACATGACAGCAATGATCGATCATGAAAACGATGATCGATGGTGATCACGCATGATGTGACTTTTCACTTAATTCGAAATTCAGTGATAATTACCTGACAACTAAACACACACGTGTCAAAGAGGGAGCTTATTTGTAACTTTGAGATTGATTACATTGTGATTTTGAGGGGTATATTAATTGTCAGAGATCAAACTGATATACGACGTTGCAATGCTATCGTTACAATAATCAAAAGAGAGAGTAATTAATTGAACACCTTTGTTTAGCAAAAGTTTTGCAGAGACGTTTTATTATCATTTAATGTAAGAACTTTGACTCGTTAATGGATATTATTCAATAAAAGTGAATGTTTGTTACTGACTGTAAACCTCCTTGCCCTGTGCGCTGACATGTTTGCGTGATGTAACACACACCTGTATCTTGTCGAAATGGGAGTTGAAGATTTCCGCACCAGTTTCCAAGTTATAAGTCTGACATGAAGTGTCATTCCGTTGCACTTTCCCCAGTTGAAAGGTGGAAATTCCAACTCTCCGAGTTGAATGGAACGCTTCATGAATCATCACAGCAACAACAATACGGAGCATTGCGGCTTTCCCACAGGAGTGAACACTTGGGGAGACATGCTTACACACACACACCAGGCGTGTGTGGCAGTGGACTCAATGCATATACAGCAGTCGAGTGTTTCAAACAGCTAGACAGAGTGCAGCTAAATGGAACAGAATGTAGCGTCTTCAAAGCTGAAAGTGATTTGAAAATAGACAGTTCAGACAGTCACTAAAAAACTGGTGCGTGCTTACTAAGTTTACTACGGTAACCTGAAGGAAGAACAGACAGACGCGCGTTGTGCACATTCTTTCATTGAGTTGGGCAGCGAATGTTCACATAATGACAAAATATGATGCATTATATTTTGATTATGCAAACTTTGTGCATTTTGTAACAGATTATTTTATAACAGCCTATAAAAATGAATAGACAATACACTGGAACAACAAGATGCAATTCAGCAGCCAAAGACGTTTATCATACATCTTATTATAGATACAGATATGTACATGTCATTGCCCCTCGAGTACTCGACGAGTTATTAGTCTGAGTATTCGAGTAGACAAAATGACCAAAATGCCCATCCCTACTCCAGACCCAAAAAGAAGTAAGCCAGAACGCACACTCACTGAACTACAAAACAACATTGTGCAAATATTGGCTGAGAAAATGAATCAAAACGGCAAAACTATTAACAATGAGATCAAGCATAGTGCATAAACTCATTAAAAGAAGCTTCGGAATTTCTCTTTAAGGAGATGCACGAAGTAAAGACTGATATCGCAGATATCAAAACAGTGAACAAGTAGTAGCCTACAAAAAAAGAATCTCAGAACTTGAAAAGGTAAATGAGGCCGAAAGATACCATCTGAGGTGGAATCTAAGGCTTTATGGTCTGGCAGAACAAGGAGAGAATGTCAAATAGGGAGTCATCGAAACCTGCCTCGATGTAATACCGGTGGATGCAGATGTCTTTCCTCATCACATTGATGTTGCTCACAGGATCAGAAGGAAGCGCGTCAAGAGAACCTGGTCGGTCATTGTGAGATTTATAGCAAGATCAACCAAGGAGATACTTTGGAAAAACTCAAAGGGATCAGAATTTCTTTGAGCCAAAAAACTAAGGTTTAGAGAAGACTTGACAATGAAACATGGAGCAGCCATTGGACACAGATTGAAGCAGCACGAAAACAAGGTGAAATGTGTTTTCCATCGGTGCAAAAGATATAATCAATGGGAAAGAAGTTTGTGAATAATCTGACTTTAAATGACCTGGCAAATTCTGGAGCAATCGCATACATTTTCTCACTATTTATCATTATAAGACATGAATCCGGCACGTTGCTTTCATTCCTTGTAGCTTGCAATTTAGAAATAAAAAAGAAGACTGGCATGGCCAGGGGCTGCATTAGCTGAAAACTCATCTGCAGATTAAAAACAAAAAAAATAACAAATATGGATAATTATTAGAAATGCTGTCCAATTATCACTGTCAGAACATGATGCTGTATTTTAGAAAGGGACCCCGTAATAGTACCACCTAAAACATTCACACAAAAGTGCTAAAATGCAAAATTCTAATAAATATTACCTTACAACTGCTTTTGTTAAATATATTAACATAATGTGAAACCAAATTATTGGCATAGCAGATCTTGTACACTGTAATAATGGGTATTAATTTATGGTTTGTGCTCCTAAGATCATCTAATAAACTCAGCAAAAAAAAAGAAACATCCCTTTTTCAGGACACTGTACTTTAAAGATAATTTTGTACAAATCCAAATAACTTAACAGATCTTTATTGTAAAGGGTTTAAACAATGTTTTCCATGCTTGTTCAATGAACCATTAACAATTAATGAACATGCACCTGTGGAACGGTCATTAAGACACTTAACAGCTTACAGACGGTAGGCAATTAAGGTCACAGTTATAAAAACTTGGGACACTTAAGAGACCTTTCTACAGACTCTGAAAAACACCAAAAGAAAGATGCCCAGGGTCCCTGCTCATCTGTGTGAACGTGCCTTAGGCATGCTGCATGGAGGCTTGAGGGCTGCAGATGTGGCCAGGGCAATAAAATGCAATGTCCGTACTGTGAGACGACTAAGACAGCGCTACAGGGAGACAGGAAGGACAGCTGATTGTCCTCGCAGTGGCAGACCACGTGTAAAAACACCTGCACAGGATCGGTATATCCGAATATCACACCTGCGGGACAGGTACAGGTTGGCAACAACAACTGCCCGAGTTACACCAGGTATGCACAATCCGTCCATCAGTGCTCAGACTGTCCGCATTAGACTGAGAGAGGCTGGACTGAGGGCTTGTAGGCCTATTGTAAGGCAGGTCCTTACCAGACATCACCGGCAACAATGTCGCCTATGGGCACAAACCCACCTTCGCTGGACCAGACAGGACTGGCAAAAAGTGCTCTTCACTGATGAGTCGTGGTTTTGTCTCACCAGGGGTGATGGTCGGACTCACGTTTATCATCGAAGGAATGAGCGTTACACCGAGGCCTGTACTCTGGATCCATCATGGTCTGGGGCGGTGTGTCACAGCATCATCGGACTGAGCTTGTTGTCATTGCAGGCAATCTCAATGCTGTGTGTTACAGGGAAGACATCCTCCTCCCTCATGTGGTACCCTTCCTGCAGGCTCATCCTGACATGACCCTCCAGCATGACAATGCCACCAGCCATACTGCTCGTTCTGTGCGTGATTTCCTGCAAGACAGGAATGTCAGTGTTCTGCCATGGCCAGTGAAGAGCCCGGATCTCAGTCTCATTGAGCATGTCTGAACCTGTTGGATCGTAGGGTGAAGGGTAGGGCCATTCCCCCCAGAAATGTCCGGGAACTTGCAAGTGCCTTGGTGGAAGAGTGGGGTAACATCTCACAGCAAGAACTGGCAAATCTGGTGCAGTCCATGAGGAGGAGATGCACTGAAGTACTTAATGCAGCTGGTGGACACACCAGATACTGATTGTCACTTTTGCTTATCTGTATGTGCTTGATTCCATGCTCATGAGAGCTGTGACTCTGGTCCCGCCCTGATAGTAAAACGAAGCATGATTGGTTGAAGATAGAATGTGCTACGACTGGTCCGAGTTATATACAGTTAAAATATATTTGTAAAGAACATTTTTATTTGCAAATCTCAGTTTATTTTTTTGTGAATTCGCTTTATTTTTGTGAAACTCTTTCCATTTGTATGTCAATATGAAACAATTCTATCTCCATATAGGTTACGCAATTCTCATATATGTCACAGCTTGAACATTGATAGCAGACATTCTGAAGAAGATCTGTGTGGTCTTCTTGTCCATGTGAATGCGCTTTAAAACTAAAAAATCTTGTTTTAGTGCAGCGGTTGATTTGACAGGTAGAACTTTCAACCTAGAAGTCCTTTGTTTCACCATACACGCACTTGGGGGATTTTTTAGACAGAATTAAAAGTTATTGGGAGGCTGTGAGCTGCTCGGCTCTGCTCATAATTACTCTCACACTTTGCGAGCCGCGACCACACGAGCACCAACGATTTCCAGACTGGAAAAAATCGGTCAGGAGTTCGCAGGACAGCCGAAAATCGCCCCGTGTATTCCCGCCTACTCTGATGATAAAATTATCGAGGTAAATATTAAGGATCTTTTCAGGGAAGTTCAAATGTACAATGGGACAACATATGCACTTTTATTAATATAAATTACATTAATATAAATTACATTCTATTAATATAAAATACATTACGGTTCAAAATATGATGGCATATGTTGTTAGATTAAACGTTAGGTTAAATGATGTTGTTCTGAGGTGATTGTAATTCACTTCATTTGTTTAATACCTCACAAAGATTGAATGTCTTTGTTTATATTCATTTAATGTCAAGGGTATTCGTGACTTGTTAGGAAGGCAATTTTCCTATTTCTAAAGAGATTCAAGGCTGATTTTTATTTTCTTCAGGAAACTCATGCATCAATATCTGACCATATATTTTGGACTAATCAATGGGGCAACGACATTTGGTTATCATATGGAAGTAAATCATCATAGGCGTTGCAGTTTTGAAAGGGAACTTTAAATGGAAAATTCTAAAAGGTAAAGCGCATGCATTTGGGAGATGGCTGTTTTTGGTGGTAGAAAGTGTGGATAATGTTATAATATTTGGAAACATTTATGGTAATGATGGTTATTTGAAAAATAGGGCGTTATTACAGGGATTTGAAGAAGAAATCTCAGAATTTCTACAAATATTTGTTAATGCTAAATGAATCCTAATAGGAGATTGGAACACTATTAATAACCCAACATTAAACTGTTTACCTTTACGAGTCGTTAGTCAAAACCAATGATGAATGAAGACACCGGAACCCTGATAAATTACAATTCACCTGGAGTAATAAGGATGGATCCAAGCAATCTAGGATTGATTTTTGGTTGCTTTCACAAGAACTTGGGGATCAAGTTCAAAAAATTGACATTATACCCTCTGTACTTAGTGACCATAGAATAATTTATTTAGTAGTTAACCTGGGGGACATGGGAAATAGAAGATCTGGCTTTAATTACTGGAAATTAAATGAGCACTTCTTGAAAATCATCATCTTAAAAATATTGCTAAACTTATATAAAGAGTTGTTATAGTAAAGCCAAAGTCTCTAACCTACATGGAAAACATTGGGAAATCATAAAATATGAAATTAGAAAACTAGCTATTAGAAGGGAAAGGAGATATAGCTAAAGCTAGGAAAGAAAAAGAGGAAAGTATAATACGAAACATAATCAATATTTATAAAAAGCAAATTCTATGTGATAGGAATAAAAATCTATTAACTAGATTACAATTGGAGTTAGATAATATTCATGAACATAAAGCTAAAGGGGCATTTATAAGATCAAGAAGAAAATGGTTGGAGGAGGGGGGAAAATTCCAAATATTTCTTTAATCTAGAGAAGAGAAATGCTGAGAATTCCTCAATAAAGAAACTTAATATTAACAACTCTCTCACAACAGATCCCAAACATATCTCTAACTTCATTGAAACTTTTATTGAAAATTATATTCCAAAAACTAGTATAAAAGAAGGTTATTTGTTTCTAAATTCACTTAAGGAATATGCAACAATTACTGATGTGGATTCTAAAAAATTATGTGATCAGGACAGGATTACATAACAAATATGTAAATGTATTGAACAATTAAAAAATAACAAATCACCCGGAAATGACGGGTTAACTAATTTTATAAGAGATTCCAAGAGGATGTTTCAGAATTTCTTCTCTATGTATTTCAAGAAATACTGAAACATAAGAAACTGCTTCCAACTATGTCATAAGGTTTCATTACACTAATTCCAAAGCCAGGAAAGGATTTACTTAATATAGACAATTGGAGAACTATAACTAATCAATAACGATACCAAATTAATTTCATTAATTTTTTTAATAAGATTAAGATTCATTAAGATTGAAATTAATACTAGACACTAATTATAGACGATTGTCAATCAGGTTTTATACATGGAAAATATATAGGTAATCTTAGATTTAATAGACTACAACTTTCTATTTAATGATAATAGCTGTATCCTTTTTATAGATTACTATAACGCATTTGATATTATAGACCATACATTTCTACTTAAAATTTAGAGTTTCTTTGGCAATATTTTTATTCGTGCAATTCAAACACTATACAATAATTGTAATAACTCTATTAAATTACCCTCTGGGACCACCCCTAGATTTAATATAAGCAGAGGAGTCAAACAAGGTGATCCAATATCTCCTTTATTATTCTTGATGGTCATGCACGTAATGTGTCTCCATATTAAAGTTAATACATTTCAATGCATTCAGATATTTGATCATGAAATTAAATGTTCCCAATTGGCAGATGATACAGCTATATTTCTAAAAAATGAAAAAGAATTACATTTGGCTCTTGAGTGTCTCCATGAATTTTCTTTAGTGTCTGGGTTAAACATAAATATTAAGAAATGTGAATTATTTGCTCTCAAAGACAGACCTGATCATTTGTCAGAACTCTGTGGTATACCAATTAAGGACCAAATCTCTTATTTGAGTATTAAAATACATTTAAATGACTCCCAATTAATAAACAATATTCAAAAAAAAAAAAGTGTAATTCCTGGTTAATGAGGGATTTGTCCTTAAATGGGAGAGTATTACTACCAAAGTCAGAAGGTTTATCAAGACTGATTTATACTGCAATGGCCATAGATGTTCCAAAATCCCTAATTAATCAGGTAAATAAAAACTCATAATTTCATTTGGAGGAAGTATTCCTTTCCCGTATCCATTAAAGACTTTGTGATTGGTGCTATACCATTTGAACTTATTGAATTATTAAAATATAACATTGTTTCAAGACCAAATATTGACTTTACTGTTAAATTGGACGGTATAAGTATTACAGATTTAAAAAAAAAAAAAAAAAAAAAAACCTTGTCAATTTCATAGTTCCCTCAGCCAAAAGAATTTGGAATTCACAATTTCAAAATATGACTTGGGAAGAAACTTTTAAAGATGATGTTGTGTGACCAATAAGATTTGTGAAGTCTAGTTTAAGATTATTCACAGGATTTACCCTGTTAAACAAATTATTGCAAGATTTAGGAAAGATATTGATTTAATATGTGCTTCTGTAACACTGAAACTGAAAGCATTGTACACCTCTTTTTTGACAGTATTTATAAAAAAAATGTTCTGGTGTGATTGTTTTATTAAGATGAATAGGGTATTGTATATAAAATAAAAAAAAAAAAAAGGGAATGTTTTATTTCGATAGTAAAATTTAACAAAGCATGGTATATTATACACTTGTTGACTGATTAAAAAAAAAAAAAATTCTATTCATAAATGTAAATGGTCATTACAGAAACCAAATTTCACACTTCAAAATAGAAATAAATTAATACGTTACCAGGAGTTAATTTAAAAAATAAATAAACACACGGAAAAGCGCAAAAGACAACTTTTATAAAGCCTTGAAAATCCCTTTTTGAATCTTAATATGTATACTGTTTAATTTATAGCCTGATGTATTCTGTACACTGTCAATATACCCTTTTGTATGTTCTCAATTGGTTTGACTGTCATGTTGTACTGATTAAAGCAAATAAAAAAATAAAAATAAAAAAAAATGGGCAACTACACCATTGCATTCTGGGTAGTGGTCACCATATTTTAGGATACACCCATATAGACTGGAGGAGCACACAGTGTCGACAAACACAAATCAAGAGAGATAAAATACGAATGGACCGAGCGAAGATCAAGTGCAAGGTTCCTTACCGAGAGAAGCTGAACAAAGCAAGCAAAGCAGCGTTACTTCGAGAAAATAAAGGAAATTAACGGGCTCGATCCATACAAACACAGAATGGTCAGGCGATCTCAACAAGCAACCCCAAGTAACATTTCCAGACGTGTTTTCCTACCTTGTTTGTGGTTTTTACCTGTTGTATTTCCACTACATTTATACGGACTTAACTTTTCAGTGCAATAGGTTTCCATTTTACCTTTTGTATTTTACTTGTTTACTGCCTCTCTCAATTGTCACTTGAAGGATGCACTGCCACTTTACCTCTTTTACCTGTTGTATTTGCACTAGAATGTTCCTGTGAACTGTACACATTTACTTAAACATATGTTACACAAATAAAGAGATTCAGAACTGAAATACGTTTCCATCATTTATGGTAACGTGGTACGCAAAATATGAATAACGCCATTAACTGCATATGCTGCATTCATAGTAAGTTCTCATGGTTTACGGTTTCATAAACATTGGAGCACATATTAGTCGAGGCACACCACACAGTCACAATCTTGTCAAGGAATATCATGTCCTCGACTTCACATGGGAGCACCATGCTTCAGAAGGATGAGCATCAAGAAATGCTCATCCATCTTCTTTTGGGAGATTTCTTCGTTCAGGATCCTGTTCTGCTCCAACAAGCGGTTAATTTCGGCACGTCTGTGGCTACAAAAACTGTATTCCTGCTGTTCTCCAGTGTTGTCCTTTGGTGCAGCTTCATCCATCTGTGACCTCTGTGGAGCAGCTTCATCCATCTCTGATCTCTGGCCAGCTAGATTCGGCAGTGTTGCAGGTGCAGTGTTGTTCCCTGTGAGAGCTTGATGTCTCTATGCCCTCCAGTTAAACCGCCCAGAGTGCGTTGCTTTGTCTTCTGTGTGCCTGAGGTGTAATGATGGTATCCAGTCAGGATGACAATCTAGCATTTCATAGGCTGGTTTGCCTGAAAAACTTAAAAAAAAAAAAGACAAATTTCTTTGATTAGGTATGTAGCTATGCAGCCAGCTAGTTGTGGAAAGTTAGCAGTAGCGGTATTAACATTTAGTGGTATGGCATCTTATGTTTTGGTGCCACTGGCACATGCGGTTGTTAGTGGCAAGTGCCAGTGTCTTGTGTCATATTGCCTTTGTGGTTGATGCGTTCTTGAGGGTATGGTAGTGGTAATAGCGATATGGTGACATTTTAAATATTAGCTCCCAAACATTAACATGAGTTATATAACATCCTTTTTGATAGAGTAAGGACAATGTGGGTCTGCTGTATATACCATGTTATAAAAAAAAAAAAAAAAAAAAAAAAAAAAAAAGTGTCATAGTATTACGACCTTGTTATATTATGTAAAGCTATTTTAAAAAAGGTAATTTGAGATCCAACATTTTGATCCTGTACCTTATTTCGCTCCTACAATATGCATGTTCCTTCAACGATTGAGGAAAGTATTCTTGCCGTCACAATAATGACAAAAGCAAACCTTTTTAAATTAATTTGTATGTTTTTTATTTTAAGTTTATCTAATTGGCATACTTTTAGGAAATATCCTTCTCATCAGTGCCATCTGGAACGGCATGTATCATTAGTTGTGGCATATCCGGTTGTTAGTGACGTGCCACTGAAATTTGAGGCATATCCGGTTGTTAGTGGCATGTGCTATTGATATTTGTGGCACGTCTGGTCGACTGATATATGCCACTGTATTTTGAGGCATATTGTAGATGCTCATCTGAACACACAGAGATGTTATATCGTCATATATATTTGTCAAAGGCTTTAGAGAGAAAGAGTGCTTAATTACACAGTTTTATACATACTGTTGCAAAAACATGCAATGCACATACAACGTTTACTCGTGAACATTAGGGAGGCATTAGATTGCATATGGAGCCTTTACAAATACAAAACTGTATCTTTCCTGTTCTTAACAGTGAGCACTGACTTATCCAAGAACTCAGTATTAAATACTGTGTTCTCTACAAGAGGACAAAAGCATCCCATTTTGTTCATGCCAGCAGAGGTATCACCGTGATACCCTAGAAAACATTAATTAGAAATGGCTCAACTTATTAAAATACATAAAAAAAAAAACACAAGATTCAACCGATGACAATTAATAAACATTTAAATGAACCTCTAGGAGCATCATATACAAAAACACACAGCTCACTCATAACACCTAAACCGGACACCCAGTGACATCATGAAACAGCCCTTCTAAGCTGCCAACTTCAAATGTTGCCCAAATACCTCAAAATACAGTACGATGTGTCAGTCACTACCAGACATGCCACAGATTTAGTGGCATTTACAGTGGCACTTACAGTGACATGCCACTATTGACCTGAAATGCCACTGGATGAGCTACAAGATAAAGCGGCACCAGAACGCAAGATGCCAGACAGTTTAATGTTATAACCACTGCAGCATTTAGTGGCATGGCAACTTTCATTCTGCTGCCATTTGTACAAGCTACTGAAAATTGCCATATGTACTTCTAAACATAATTGAAACACAAATGCATACAAAGAATGCTGCATTGACCAAGATCGCTTAACTATAAACTCTCGACCAGTCATTAGTTAAACTTTAAAGGACTAATAAAACATTCAACCTGTAAGGATCCAGAAACAAAAACAACAAATTAACAAATGGACAAATTCAGTGGCATGTGTCAATTTTCAGTGGCACATGCCACTCAATTTAGTGGCACGTCTGCCTGGCTGGCTTCAGGAACTAAAAGAACAGACAACTTTGTGCCATTAACAACCAGACATGACACTAAATTCAGTGGCATGTCTTGTCCGGTTGTTAGTGGCACAAGGCTCTGTTCTTTTAGTTTCTGGAGCTATACAGTGTGAAAGTTTAATTAGTCCTTTAAAGCTTGACTGGTGACAAGTTGAGATAGTTTATAGCAATTAGATTATGGTCAATACTGTCTTTGTATACGTTTGTGTTTTGTCCGATTTTAATCGATCATAAGCCATTAGAACTTTGGCTGGATAGTGGCGTGTCAAGGTTTCTGTTCTAGACCAAGACCTAAACCCATGCTTTGCACTTAAAATATTCCAGGTTCAATACAAGTTAAGCTCAATAAACAGCATTTGTGGCATAATCTTGATTATTTCTTTAAAGACTATTTATTATTAGTTAGTTATTAAATGTATGGGTTCAGTGGAAGTGAATGGGGCCGGTACATGCACATACTCACTGTTTCAAAAGTATAGCCACAGGATGTAAAGATGTGTATTAACATGCTTTTTGCATGGTAAAATCGGTTGGTAAATATTATGGTTTTGAGATTGTAACTTTACAGCTCAAATAATACAAAAAAGTCTGAAGAGAAGAATTTATGTAAGTGCTTTTATTAAATTATAAGCTTTTAATTTCTGCCTTTACTCCCTCCAGTGGCCACCCTCACTTTTATTGTAACCTTGATTTTTGCTTTTTTCTAAAGAAAAGGAGGGATGAGTCAATACTTTGTGGTAATCAACATTGTCAAAAATGCTGTCGACTGAGCTTAACTTGTTTTGAACCTGAACATTCAACTAAACCCAACTATCAGAAGTGTAGGCTTGGTCTTACTCTCTATAACCCCAGCAGAATAACTGTGCAGCCAACCCATACATGGATCACACGGTGCCCACTACTTTGCAACACTTGGATACAATGACCCGTTTATGTGACATGTTACACACAGAGTTAAATGTGAATTACCTTATTTAAAAATGAAGGCCTGCCCTTGGCCCACTTTCTAGAAACAGCATGCATGCAAGTCACCAGTAATGCGCTCCATTTACATTTACGGTTTCTTCTTGAAGTCCTGTGAGGTAAAATGTTAAGTTAATGAACTACCAGATACTGTTACAAATAACAGTTTCATTTCGGATACATTTTCAATCTATTTTATAACTGACATGTATAGCACCTTTAATCAGATTTTGTTGCGTGGTACTGTTTGATAATATTTTATAATATCTGATAATATCTGTGGCCAACTTGCAGCCTTCAGCTGCATTACAACATCTGTTGATCTTAAGTAAAACTAATATCTGATGCTAAGCAACCTTTTAAACTACAAAAGGTAAATGACTGTGTTTATTGTAACTTTCTTAATTTCTCACAGTGCTTTTTTACACTTACCACAAAATGAAGTGGTCTCCAGCAGCTCAGGGCTTTCATGCTGACTGACATGTCAAGGAAAAAACAATAGTATTTCCACGTTTAAGGTCATTTAAAGAATACATTACGTATTACCAAGTAAAGCCAACGCTCTGGCATGCCTTTTTAGGTCTACCTCCACCATCACTATAATTAGAAACAGGTGTTAGAGATAATTACGACCCAGGTGACGAGCCTTACCGCTCTCTCTCTCCTGCAGACCAACACATGACCATGCCCCCCTTGCCACAACTATGTATTATGGTAGTATTAGCTCTATTAAACCCGCTAATGAACGTCTCCCAGATTTGAAATAAATCGAGGTATCCGACAAGGCTGTCCAATATCTGCATGTCTTTTTTTAGCTGTGGCTCAAGTCTTAAGCAGTATGATAAACCAAAACCCCTTCAAAGGTATTGAAATTGAAAGACAAATTAAAATATCGCAACTTGCTGATGATACAACAGTTTTTCTTGGGGACAGTACTGAGGCACCGTTAGCTTTTGGTGTTATTAATAGCTTCTCAAAATTCTTATGGTTGAGTTTAAATATAAATGTGAGATTCTACAATTAAAAAACAAAACCTTTCCACTGTATGTAATATCCCTATCAAAAACATGATAACCTATTTGGGAGTCGAAATCTCTAAAAATACAGATATAGTAGTTGACTTAAATTTTAAATATGTTGTTGAAAATATAAAAAAGAAATATAACTCATGGCTAATTAGAGATATTTCTATACAAGGAAGAGTTCTGTTAAGTAAAGCAGAAGGTCTCTCGAGAACAGCATACCTTTTTTATTCACTTAGTGCTCCCAAAAATATATGCTCGCAAATGGATAAAATACTTTTTAACTTTATCCGGAGAAACAAAGTGTCCTTGTCAATAAATGATCTGAAGGAGGGTTAAATGGTCTTGCTTTTACTCTCTTCAACCAAATTGTAAGAATTAAATGGCTTAAAAACTAAATAAAAAAATGATATATATATATATATATATATATATATATATATATATATATATATATATATATATATACATTTTTTTTATATAGCCATTTAAGTTTTACAATTATATTCAATAATGTCCCAAACTATTTATTTAGAAAATGAAGGTTGTTTTTCAGTGTCCCTACGTTATCGGTAAACTTCCTATTGCTTTGGCTAGTTATCACAAACAAGCATTACTGTACCGGTCACTTTTGTACAAGCACAATTTCTCTCCCAATTGAGGTTTTATTTGGAACAATGGTAATATTACGTATAACAAGTCGTACATAGAGAATTGGTTCCGGCATAACGTATTAATTGTAAATCAACTTATTGACAAGAATGGCAATTATGCACTTACCCCAATTTTATTTTAAAGTATAGTTCTTTTATAAGTGAAAAATAATAAAAAAAATTTTTTTAAGGCTATCCCAAGTGGCATATTCATCTTAACCAAATCCTCAGTTGTAGATATTAATGATACAACCTTACAAAATCCCCAACTTTTAGTAAATGGTCTTTCCATTTTTAATAATAATATCATAAGAAACTCTAATGTCAGATCCAATCCCCATGTAAATCAAAATGGCTTAAACCTCACCATTTATCATGGCACAGCATCTGGACATTAACTTATAAATATGTTATTTCTAACTAAATGAAGGAAATGATTTACAAAATTATTCAGCGATGTTATCCTGTAAATGCAGCCATTAGTAGATATATCCATACTGTATGTGATAAATGTACTTTTTGCAACACATCAGTTGAAGATATTGAATTTTTTTTTTTTTTTTTTTAAATGTATTGCCCTTTCTCTATAATGGAAATTATTATTATTATTATTATTATTATTATTATTATTATTACAAATCTTTAAATTTAAAACCATGTGATATTTTACTTAAATTACAAAACCCAAATTTTTATGAAAAACAAAATTACATAATCTTTTAATTATTTTAACAAAGTTTTACATTCACAAGATAAGAGTAACTCAGAAAAAAACCCTTTTATATTATCTTCTGTAACACTGATCTTAAGATGTATTTTGAAACCCTTTCAAACATGAGAACACAAAACCAGAAACTTATAAAAACAATACAAATTCTAAAGCTTGTCAGTTTCATGTAACTGCCCAAACATCATTTTTTTATTTATTTATGTTTTTTTATTATTAATGTTGTTATTTTTGTTCTTTATTGTATTTCACACTCTCTGAACTGTTGAACAATGTAATTGATTATTTTATGCTCTGTACTTGACCATGTTATTGACCTAAGTACAATAAAAAAATAAAAGAAAGAAAGAAAGAAAAACACTACTCGGCCTCTACCATAGCTTCCATGTCCTAAAGTCCCACAATGCCATGCACCGATTACTTCGGATGACGTCATGATCCCGTTCTCTGTAGAGCAGATGCGATAACAATGAAGGTGACCCGTGAAATATCATCATTTATGTAAAATCCTGAGTTTTTCCTGATGCGAGGATCTGGAGGAAATATGAAGAAGCCCTAATCTCCAATAATCTGCGGAAAACAGGGTGTTTCGACACCACAAACAGCACTTTTGGGGCAGTTTCAGCACCATTTGAGCGAAGTGACCATAGACAGCGGTTCATTTCTGGGCTGCGTTCCATTTCAAATTTTATCCCCTTCCCTCGCAAACTTCACTCCAACTCATGGACTCGGATGTACGTCACTGCTTACGTTGCGCAAGTGTCCACAACTGGCGGAAGACGAGCGATGGGTTTAACTGGAACACCCTTAACCCTTGATCACTTGGAGTATGTTAAAGGCTGATGTCAATTTGTGGAATTATTTAGTGATTTTTGCACATGAGAAAACAATGTTTTCAGAGATTGATTTCAGAGGCTTATGCATAAATCTAGTATGTTTAATTTTTATTTTTATTCAAATGAATTGTTAGAAAGGATTAATCAAGATTTACACAAATGAAAATGTTAACATAATGAACACATAGTCTATAACTGTGTGATAAACAGTTTAAGGTAGCTACAAGTATATGCTGTTAAATCTCAATATAACTTTTCTAGACTGTTTAATTGACCCAAGTTCACTTCCATCATACCTTAGAGTTGTTTGGGGGTGGGGTTTATGAAGTGCAATCTGCTGTCACGTCACAATCGAGTTGCATAGTAGGATATGGAGCTACCTGAAGCGAACATCAGTGTAGGCTCGGTCCCTTGGTCAAAATCGAGGGGTTGAGGGTCTGTCAACAGAAGCTTCCCTTGCTCACTTAACGAAGTGGAATGGACTTCCAATATGGCGGTGGGGATTCCTTAGGGGAGTTAGCGAGTAGATGTTAAAAGTGAAGTGGAACAAAAGAACCCATAAGTGGCGGTGCGGGGCATTTGTTTGTAAACAGTAACTTCATCTATTCCCCCTTTTCGTGCTGAGAAGAGTCAATCAAAATGGAGAATATTTTTCAGCAAGAGTTGATGTGTGAGTCTACAGCACCCCTTTACTACGTGAAAATGCTCATGAGGTGTTTTCTCCGTCACTCTAAATGTTATTTTTTTCCGACACCTACGGCGGTAAATTCGACCTGGCAGATCAAATTCAGACAACTATTCACACTGCACGATTTAATGATTCAAGTGCTTAATTGTTATGTGTAATTCGACTTAATTTTTAGGTTTCAACTTGTTAATAATTTGTGTTAAAATGTGTAGTTGATATGAAATTTCCAACATTATTACACATGCAAGTTAACGTACATAACATTAAAGAAAATTACAATTGTACTTTTTAAAATGTATTTGTCACCCTACATTTTTAAGAAGCTTAAATGTTATTAAAATGGTTGTAAATGCAATATAAAATAAAACATACACTTTCACATGTATATGTGTGTATGTGTATATATATATATATATATATATATATACACTAGTTGCACCCCTACCCCCATCCCAGTTTAACTCCCAAAAAAATCTGTTGACCTTAACAATAACACAATGGGTGAATGACATGAGAAGATGGTCAGAGTTGTCATATGAGATACAAAAGTGTGTTTCAGACAGCGGGTGAAAAGAGTTGCTGCAGCAATGTACAGTATGAGAAAAATGTGTTTTGAACATTAAAGCATGTAAATCTTTTCTAGTAGACCCCCAAAATAAAATTATGAACCTGTAAATGAGCATAATATGGGCTCTCTCACTCTGTTTCCAGTTATGACATCCCCTGAACACTTTAAAATACTCATGATAACTTTTGACAACTCTATAACCTGTAAATCCACTTTGCAAGCAAATTACGCATTGATATCAACACCATAGATATTTTTTTATAGAAAACGCTAGACGGGCATCCAGCATACAAAAGTACAGCTCCTATCTATTTGAATGGGGAAAGACTGAAATATCCAAAATGTTTGATCAAGATTACGATCAGAGCATATTTAAAATCAGCAGTAAAATCAGACAACAATGGTATCATACATTTTTCATCTTTAGCTCAGATATTGAGCTAAAATATTTTTCAGGCTGGTTCAGCTAATGTGCATGGAGATTCTCGAGCTGACTGACAGGGATATCTGTATCTAAAGTGACTGGCTCTTTTACCTGTAAGGCGGGACTTCCTTTGCTACATCCGTTGGCCGTTCCGATTTCTCCCATTCATTTTAATACCATGGTCTGCCTCTGCCAAACTGTCTCTGGCTATATCCTTCTCTACAGTTAGGACTGTCTCGCAGAGCCAGACCATTGACTTAAACGGCAAAGGTCTGGGGATCTATAGCGCCTTCACTTGGCCAAGAACCACCAATTTAGACAGGAAAAGCCCTCTAACTGACATGTTAAGCGATGAATCACAGTTGGTTTAGTCATCAGAGAAATATCATTCCATAATAAAAGACAGACATGGGGAAAGATATCATTTATATAATGATGCGTGAGTAACACACTGGGAAATAGTGGAAAATGTGTACAGAGTCTAAATAAAGCCCAAAAAATCTCATCACAGAATATTTCACAGACATAACTATGTAAACAAAGCAGAATGTGCAGCTCTGCTCATGGATATCCACTTTACTTTCTGCTACATGCCTCAAACAAAACTCTGAAAATCTTTAAATTAGGGATGCACCGATGTATCGGCTGCCGATATTTCTTGGCCAATTATTGACCAAATTAAAAACATCGGAATATCCGCAATAAGCGTGAAAATGCAGATATGAAAAACAGATGGTTTCTGATACATTGGTACTGTCAGGTGTTCAACAGATCATATGTTCAATGGAAATGATTTATTGTTAGAACAGTTAAAAAGGGCTTTGTACCTCTTTGTAAATATTTTAAGCATTCTTAAAAACAATGATCCGATGACAGAATTAAGTTGCAAAATATCTGTAACGTTATTGGCCTGTAGTTTTTTTAAAAAAAACAGGTTATTGTATCGGCCAAAAATGTTCATATCGGAGCATCCCTACTTTAAATTATTTGGAGTCATTAACCTGGCAAACTTGGACAAATCCGGTGATTATTTCACCCTCAGTAGCGCTCAATGAAATAATGCGGAATCTTCTGAACACGATTCTGTTTCCAGGCCGACTGATGAAAAGTCCTGTGTGCTTCTACTCACTGAAGTTCCATCAAACCAGCCAATCAGTGGTTCAAGAGAGCGTTTTCCAATAGAATGCAACAGTCTGGTTACGGAAGTAAAAATCCCATACATTTTTTCCATAGACAAATTTATTTTCAACGATAACTTATAAACCTTTAAAGACCATCTGCGTTATTTCAGCTTCATTGTTTAAAAATTGTGTTTCATAGCAGAATTCCTGGTAAACAACTCCATTACCCATGGTCCAGCAGAGAAAGCCTTATCAATCAGAGAACCAAAACCAACCAAGCCCACGAAACATGCCCAGGAGCAATCACCCACTTCCATGAGGCACTGTGAATGACGCAAATGAGTCTGTCTCCCTTTCAGACTGATCTCACATTGAGATCGGAAAGAGTAGGTCGACTTTATCTAAAATCGACGTATACTTACCGAAATTCGGAACACTGCCCCATGTGGCAAAAGCAGTAAGGTCACGTGTGAGAGCCATTTTCTGGGTGTAATGTCTGCGAAGCGAGTTGTTTTCTACTGTACAGGCACAAATGAGGAATGCCTGTTTTATAAAGTTTACAACTCAACCCAAAACCTATACCTAACCTTAACCATTATGAAAAATGTAATGTTAGTTGTGAAAATGCTGTAAACGTGTGATTAAATGTGTACATGTGTCATTTATTTCTGCACACACAAAACCTATTTAAAATCAAATCTATGAATTTCTCATTCATATTTGCTAAATTAGGGTTGTTGTTGCTGTTAATAATCATAATAGTAACTACAAAACAGTAATAATGATAAATGATACTATTAATAATAAATACTGAGTGAATATTAATCCTGAATTTTACTGAATTTATCCATCTGCTCAACAAAATCGCACACAGTAACGTCACTCTGAGGTACTTCTTCAATGAATAAATCCATAGTGAGCAATTTATCACGACTGCCACTAGTGGGAGAAATACGACAGTCGCATGCGAATGTCAGAGACAGTGAAAAGGCGGCTTTAGGACAGCAAGCGTTCATCCCTTGGCGTAGATGGCGCTACTTCACCAAATGCCGAATAAAAACACATTTTTTCTGTGTTGTCCTTCACCTCCTGTTATGATTAGTTGAGCAGAAGAAAGTCCATGTAACGATGAGCATGTAAGCAAGCATCACGATGAACACGGCGCTAAAACACTGGCGAGAGGCGGCGACGGTGATCCTCGCGGCCGGGATGAGACGCACTCAAAGTGTGGACTCTCTCAGAGCAGGTGTGGATACATTCACTGCACCAACCCAGACTGATCTACCTGACAAAGCTGCCTTTGATTATCGTGTGCTTCTGCTGAAACGAAGCGGTAAGAGCGGGTTTATGCCCAATGCCTACGTGTTCCCCGGGGGGCTGGTGGATTCCTCCGATTTCTCCAGCGAATGGCAGGAGATCTTTAAATCCTTCACCAAAGCGCCCAACTACGGGATCGGAGTTGTGAGACAGCCGCCAGCGACCAGGCCACCCATTTTCGCCACTGACAGAGCTAAACTGGGATCTCCTTTACCGGGAGATGTGGCTTTCAGGATATGTGCTGTGAGAGAGACGTTTGAGGAGTCTGGTGTGCTCCTGGTTGTTCCCAAACACGAGGAAAACACTATTCATGTGCACACAACTGATGAAAATGACTGGGACACCCAACCCACCCTGACCAGACTGAGCGGGGCCTGGGACGAACACGTGCTGTCCAGGTGGAGGTCTCTGGTTATTGATAACTCGGCGAATTTTATTAAGATGTGCAAGGAGCTGCAGTGTCTGCCCAACATCTGGGCTCTGCGCGAGTGGGGCAACTGGCTGACCCCCACAGGCGTGTACGACAAACACAGGAGGTATGACACCGCGTTTTACATCTGCTGCCTGCTGGACACACCGCATACTCTTGAAGACGAGAAAGAAATAGTTCACTTTAAGGTGAGATTTGTTTTTATAGAAATTATAAGGTATCGCCCATCCCTTAGGTGTGTTTTCGACTTGAACTACATCTCGATTTACCGGCGAGATTTGCCGGTTGCAGTCGGGGGAGGAGTTGAAAAGAGAGTTGTCAAGCCGGACACTTTGCGCTTCCTGTCGACGTCTGAACCGACACCAGTCACGGAAGATCACGCGATGTTTGCGGACGAAATGTGACAGATAGACAGATGCTTGAATTTTACACAAAATAATCCGAAACATTATTCATTTGAAAGGTTTATGTGCTGCTTAATACAGTGCATGTTGGGTGTACAAGAAGAAAGTACAATAAAAGCCGGTATTATTTTAATGCCAATAAAGGAGTCCGTATTTTTAATCATTTTTAAAGTTTTTAATGAATAAACATAATATTACTATACAAACATAATATAACACGACCATAAACACGATGTACTATTACAAAAATTGCAGACAAGATTTCTAACCGACATGCACTGCTTAAGTCCAGCGCCGATCGGTCTCCGCAGCGCTGCATGAACACACCTCTTAACCGTGAGTGGGGTAACTCCGCCCTCTTTTGAAGATCCCGCCCCCATTTGGAGTTCTCCGTACTGCAGCTGTACCTGCTTGCACATATTTTTGATAGCGTCTTGTTTTTCTGTTTTTTTAAGAGTTAAAAGGAAATTTGTAAATTACAGAGGATGTGAATAAATGTGTCCAGGTGGCGTAGCTACCTGGCAATGTCTTGGCTCATTAATATTAATTGAGTAATGCTGTCGTTCTGTACCTTATTTATTATTTTGAATTTAATTAATACCATTTTAATTTTAAAGTACTGTATTGGTATGTTTGTGTTTACATACAATATTGCCAAAGCATTAATACACACAAAAAATAATGACAAGGGAAAAAAAATGATAATATATTAACAAATAACAAAACAAAAAAATAGAATTAAAACAATAAGGGATCAAGTAATGGATAAAAGTAATAAAAAATAGTAATAACAATATTTATTACATGAGTCATGCCTTCATTCACCAGCTGTAAGTAGGTATAGCTGCAGGCCCGAGATCTCCAAATGGGAGGGAATTTTCAAAAAAGGGCGTGATTACTCAAAGGGGGTTGAGCCAACTCCAAAAGAGGGCATCACTTCTGCACAACATTAAGGTTAGGGAAAGGGTTAGGGGCTTCCTATGTCTTTACTGCCGGTTTGGAGATGCCACCCATTTTTGGAGCTTGGCCTGCAGCTATATCCTTCTTACCAGCTGAGTAGCAACCACACTGGGAGAGTCATTTATATTCATGAGGAAAGCGGTACTTGATTTGTCGGGGGAAACAACAACCCAACCTAAACCTAACCCTTCACCAACTAATCAGGTATAGCCTTCCTCATGAATATGAATTAAGCTTTCTAGGCCTACTGAGAAGGATATAGCTGCAGGCTGTAAAATGGGTGGGAGCTCGAAACCACCAGCAAAGATATACAGAGCCCCTAACCTAACCCTTTCTTCCCTTTAACCCTAACAATGTGTGGAAATGTTGCCCTCTTTTGGAGTTGGCCCAACCACATTTTGAAGTAACTCTGCCCCTTCTGGATTTACCCCACCCTATTTTGGAGTTTCTACCCCTTTTGAGAAGGATATATCTGCAGACAGAGCTCCAAACCGCCAGCAATGACATACAGAGCCCCAAACTTAACCATGTGTGGAAGTGACACCACCTTTTGGAGTTGGCGCAATCCCCTTTTGGACATCTCCAGACTGCAGCTATACCTACCTGCACCTTCTAGCCATAAGTGATGTTACGCAATTAATTTTCATGGACCAAGCCTAAGCCATTGTAAAACTGATGCTTGTCTGTTGGGAAATAACACATCCGCTCTGTCGTGCAGTGGTCCACTCCCTCAGAGGTACTGCACAGCTATAAATCAAGGGAAATATGGATAGCTCCACCTCAGTTCTACGACCTTGGACGAACCTGCCGATTTCCAGCACTCAGAGATCTCCATAGCTTTGCCTGTAAGAGGTCTCTGGAGGGCTGTGAGCAGTGGCTGCCTATTCGCCTGTTGTGTACTGACGGCTATATATCACTTCTACCAGGTAATTCTTTAGATAAATGAATATAGAGGTTTCTGTTTTGTGTCGCTACTTGATAGCAATGACTGAGGAACTTTTACCAACAAAACCTCTTTAAAGTGAATTCACTGACAAACACATACGCCAAGATTGACTACTAATTAGAGTATGAATTGCATGATTTAATAAAAGTAGCTATTTATCTTCTCATCTTGACACTCAGGTGATGCTCAATACCCTGAGAATGTGGACTTTTCTGGAAAGAGTGGTAGCACTGTGAGAAGTGAGAAAAGTCTTGAAGATCTCCAGAGGGACAGCTCAAACCTGCACCGTATCGTCTTCCAGGATCCATATACAACATCTGTCCACATGAACATCACCCCCAAGTACAACCATGTGCCTCCTCTCTGCAGTGCAGCTGTGGATGGCCAATCTAAAAACACTAGTAAACTCTGACCCTTACCTGTCAGCGGCAGGACTGATGCACAGATGGTTTTCAAGGTCTTAATTGGTTTTTGAGTTAATTCCAATTTAAGAGATACTGATGTGGCCCGAGACTTACAGTATGGACTATTTAAGATGAAACCTATATGATATAAAATTATTTTTTAGATAAGCTAAAGAACAATACATGTTGATGTATAGACTATTTGCTTCACTGCAGCCTATAGATGATAAATGGCAAACAAAGATACTATTTAAAGTGGTTTATTGTATGTTTCGAGAGTACGCCATATTGGTTCAACTGCACTCACTGCTCTGTATGCAAGTATCAGATCAGTAAAGGCTTGCAATGATAAGCAACTGTGCTTTAAAAGGATTGGTTTATGTGGTTCTTTTCATGTATTGGTTCATTGGAAAACTTATACTGCCTTATATGGTGCAGACAAACTCTCTCAAGCACTCCAACCAATATATTCTAAAGGTTTTTTAGAATATATTGTTTTGAGTTTTTTTCTGATTTTTGTAGATTAGGCAATGAAGGCATGATGAATGGCAGTCAATTGTTAATTTCTGCACCACTCCAGCATCTAAAAGATTAGTAAAAAACACAGACAGTTTTGCTGTCGGGCTGGTTGGGATGCTCAAACAAACAGCCATTTTTTGATAGTGCCACTGTGTTAACACTTTGCAGGGGAATCAACCTACCAATGGCCTACTTACTGTATTTAGTTGTCTCTGCCTATTAAGCTGAAACCGGTATTTTAATAATAAAAAAAAAAAAAAAGAAATTCCATGAATTTTGAACTTGCATGGTAATACAGTACACAATAATTTAAAGGACTCTACAATGAGTAGAAATGGGCAATCAATAATGTGAACAAACTTGTTAGTGTACAAATTGCATTTTCAGATTTTTCAGTTTATCAAATTGCACCTGGACTGCTGCACAAAGCATTTGAAAGAAAACACATCACAAATTACTACATTATATTGGCTAATACAACACCAAAATGTTCAACTTTTATGAAGTAGCCTGATTTATAATAAGAGAAACATTAATGTGTTAGCAGACCAAGGAATGAGGTGGTTAAATGAATTGGCTGGTTGAAAAACAAATCTCAATTTTTCTAAAAATTTAGAAAATAAATTCAGACACAATGCATGTAAATATTTTCAAACAGTTTAATCGTACATAAACTAAAACTACTAGATTGCTTCATAGGTGTCCACTTGACTATATTTCTGTAGAGACAGTAGTGTGAAATCCTTAACCAACCTCATAAAACACACTTGAAATAAACCATCAGGAAACATTCAGAGCACACGGTTTCAGACATCTAATTAATTCTGCACTCACTACACTTCCAATGAAAACCACACACACACACACAAAAAACAAACCTTTAAAATAATCTTTTATTTCAGTTAAAGGCTGTTTTGTGGAGTTTATTTTTTCCTTTTTGGCTATTTTGTACAGGCTGATGTTTGGTCATGGTGTTACGGTCTACATGCTCTACTTATTGGGATTTACAATGTGAAACAGAACCTTTGAAGTAGAAAAGGCAAAATCTGTACAAATCTAAATACAATCACTCTGTACCAATAATGACAAACATCCCACAGGAAATATCCTCAGAGTACAATTAAACTCACAAAACAGCAGCATAAAATCTAGACAGAAAATGTCAACCACCTCAACCCCAATTTATTTAAGTCTGTCAGCATAAAAAAAGAAAAGAAAAAGGGGACATGAAAAAACAAATCTCAAATTTAGCTCTTCATGCATGGAGACATGCACATGATGGATACCAAACTAAAGGCTTTAGGTGGGGCTAAGCTGCAGTTGTCACAACCAATCAGTCACAACTTGTATATAAATGTCAGAATGAGGGGAAAAATGCAAAAGAATGCTTGCAAGCTATGTGTAAAATAGACTTACTGTTCGGTTGTAACAAATCCCCATTAACTGAACAATACATCTTAAGAGCATATGTTTTTGCAGCAGTAGGCACGATAATTTATATTTAATCAGAGATTGGACTCATTTGTAAACCACTTCTATTCTTATAACATGAATACATCTTTAAAAGCTCACTTTAAACCATACTAAATCACATTAAACTTAGACCAATATCACTGTAGCCGGAGTTTTAAGCATGATCTGAAACGTACTGAAAATGTAACCAACAGCAACATGCAAAACTTTTGGCACCTCTTTATTTATCTTGACTTTTTGAAACAAAACTAAATCACATTTTGCTGAGGATTTCAGTGCACTTTAAAAAAAACAAACAAAAAAAACATGCATGCTTACTATTTACCTGTGACAAGAAATTCAACTCTGCTCATTCTATGCATTTTTTATTATAATTTCAGACCAATCCTGATTTTCACACAATAAGGAAATAATAAAAACGTGCCTGTGTTGGCTCGACACACAAAAAAGGCAATTCAAGTGTCTATTGTAATGTCACTCTGCTAATAGAAACTCCCAAAAATTACATCATGCGAACTAACCTAACACAAAATTACAAAGTTTATCCTCAATGTCAGCAAAATGTGACGATAAACATCCTCTAAAAGGTTTAGAACACGTGAGAGAAAGAAAGGGAAACACCCACACTTGAACACACAAAAGTGATTCTATAAACTTGAATGGCTGCTTTGAGAAGACAACAAAATCAAAAAAGGAGTACAATTTGAAGCGCTAGGAAGACTGCTTTAAAACAATACAAATTGATAAAGAAACTGAGAAATGTAACTATGAAAATTAAAAGCTTCCGCAAAAATCTAGTGGTTGTTTGAACGTTCTAGAAAAATAGACTCTTTGCTCAGAACATTTTCACGAAACTTTACACTTGTTAGCAGTCTTTCTAACGCTCCCGATTGGCAGCACAAATGACAGAAATTAACATCACACAAAGAAACAAACAAAATAAGTAATCAATAAGCGTCAAAAGTTAACAAAAAAGGTCAAGTGTGAAATTTCAAGCGTCAGAGAAGCGAAGAGGACAACGAACTGGACGATGAACTTTTGACGCCACATCGACATGCTAGGCAAACGATGACAAACGGGCACGAAGATATCTAGAATAAAACAAAGAACGAATAACAAACCTAGGTTAAAGCACAATGGAAAAAGGAGAGGGGATGAAAAAGAAACTCATGAATGATTATTTTTGCCTGGGGGTGCACACATCATCTAAACACACAACGTTGAATGCAACACAGGAAACAATGAAAAAAAAAGTGGGAAGAAAGAGGGAAGGGTAAGCAACATGCCAACAATAGTGAACAAAGGGGAATAACATTAAACACCAAGAGACAACACAGCCTGCCTACTACAGCTAGAACAACTGAATACTTTGCTGAGGATGATTCCTCGACAGCAAAGTTATCAGCAACATCTAATTTTAAAGTAAACACATTAAGCTCCTTAAATGTTAAACACCACACTACCACATTTTAATTTGAGATCAAGGGTAAAAAACAAAAAAGAAAAAAAAAATTTGTGCTTCAATGTTTCAGCTCTTTCAAAGAGTCATTTTATTTTGTGCTTCAACTTGAATTGTGTGGGACTACGGAATAATGCATATTTAGAGCTATTAGTCACACAAAACACCTGGTTATACAAATGGATACAATTTAAGTAAATTTAACTCCGTAGGACAAGAACTGGATAAGCATGATGTGACAAAGTGAGCAGAGTATTATTAAATGTGTACAGAAATGTAAGACTTGATGTGTTTGGCACAAAACTACTCTGCACTAAGTGAGCTGTTTTAAGGCGCACAAATCAGCAGATTGTTATACAAACGCCAGTCATTCTGCTCTTGTTAAAATGTAACAAAACTATGAAGAGATTCTGCCTAACAAACAAAAATCCCAGCCTATAACAAGTTCACACAAATCTTTGGATTTTTCAAAATGGTGATCAGTGGTGCAAGGGCATCCCATGTTTTTTTTTTCCACCAGTTTATAATGCATGTATATCATATTTATGTTAATAGAGGCACAAATCAGGGACTGGCCGTTCCCTGGACTACCATCTAAACATTTCAAGAGGGGCTTAACACCTGGGTTCAGTCTAAAGCTTCTGTAACATCGTATGTACCAAACTTAAAAGGCATACAGACTGGCATATCGCAATAGTACCCAAAATCCCAGTGAGGAAGCAGATCTTATTATCGAGAAGTGTGTCCATACTTTGTGAAAGAATAGAAAGTGAGGATATGAGAGAATAACAAAATGGGCTTATTTGCAATTCATGAATGAAAATAAAAAGCACAATTGATAATACACGTGTCAAGTGTCAAACAGTGATAACAATATTGAGGTAAATTTGTCTAACAATTTTCACTTATTGGGATTCAGATTTCAAAATCTGTTCTGAGGAAATTAAACACAAATGACTTGAGATAAAACATTTCAGCATTTCTCACTACACATGTATATAATGTACTTAGTTTAGAGACATTAAACAACTGAAATGATTAAATTAGTAATAACTTAAAACTGAACCATGGATCTGCTTCAGACTTTCAAAAACACCCCAGCTACGCCTGGACAGTTCTTGATACAATTTTGACTAAACAGACAATACATTACAGCTAGCGAAAAGGGTCACACATCAGTTGTTTAAACAATCTGTGAAATGTCTTCACAAAACTTCACATTAGAATTCTACAAAAACAGTGTTGAATCTTTTGAGGTTTTTGTTTTTTAAACAACTGTTTTGAATTCAGAGAAATCACTTATTACAAAACCTCTATAAAAATAGAAAAGGCATAATAATTAAGTAATAAACACTATCTGGATAATGTTTTCTCGATATCCATAAAAACAATCTTCTCACCTCACGAACCTGCAGGACTCAGATTGGCATTAACATTTGATTAACACTTATTTACTGCCATCAACTAATTTAAACTGCATGGAATAACTCATAAACGCACTATATTTTAACTGGATTGAACACCTCGGGATTGCAGGGCTAGTCTCAATACACCAGCTATGAGGGCACAAGAAATTACTTGCAACACTGAGAATAATACTCATTAAAAAGTTAGGAAATAATTCTGACAATTAAGTTGCCATGAATTAAGCATTTCTGTTCTTGGCTATATCTTTTCAAAATTCACTCAATCGCTCACTTTTTTCAAAGGATGCAAATATTGCTAAAAGCTTCAACACCAACCTCTTGAACAGAGGCGTAGGATAATATCACATGCCCACCAAAATAAAAGCCATCTAGTGATTGTGTGTTTTAAGGATGGCTCAAGAAATCTTTCGAAATGCTAGTTTAAAACCATATGTGCTCACGTGTGATTCATCAACAATTGCCGGAAACGCATTTTCAAAGGTTACAAATATTGGGTCAAAAAGGTTTTGATTTAGTTTGAGGCTTTAAGAAAAAAATGTAAATGAAAACTGCACTCCATCACTTATCAATATTCATCAGATAATGTACCAGGTGAATCTAAAAGAGTAGAATAATGGGCAAGAGTGGACAAGTTTTGGTCTGACAGAATGGTGAAAATGTCCTGAGTGTAAGTGTAGCATCTAGAGCAATCTACCAATACTGAATGTTTAACCACCATCTCGGAATCAGCATATGATATAATAAATGTGTTTAGTGTTTGTGTTTTTAAAATGTGAAATATGAATAAATTCAAACATAATGCACCATCATGATTGTTGTTTGCCGAGCATTTCAGCAGAACATAAAACTTTAAAGAAATGTTACATTACCCTCATTGTGAAGACACAGATACATAAAAAATAAATAAATAAATTAGTGAAATAAATTAATTAAATAAAAAAAGGCATCCATGAAAACAGTCTAGTGGAGTGAAGCTTGACCTTCCAGATGCTTAAAACAATATTCAGGTGATTGATTATCTTTTGCACCAAATGCAGCAGACCTCCTTCGTTTTCTAAAAAGGCAGCTTTGTCGGAGGCATCAGCATCATACTGTCCAAATGTACTACAAGAGTCTAGTGTAAACACAGAAGAACATCTACAGGGGCCTGTCCGTGGTGATCAACAGTCTAAAGGACTGAAAGCAGTCTAACAGGCTGGCTTTCATTATGCAACATCCTTTGACACAAAATTTATACACAGCAAACTTGTAATATGGCACAAAAAAAAAAAAAGTTTTAGGTTAACTAAAGAAAAACAAAAAACAATCATATATAAATCTGGGGAAAAAAAGAACCCATTTTCTCCTTGGAACAAATTCATAATGTTAACAAATTGCATGTTGTCTTTGTTTTTAAGGTTAAGAGGGAGAGAAGATAAGAAGGAAAGGCAGGAGAAGTGAGAGGAGGATTAGGAGGGGTGGTTAAGGGTGGGTGGGGGCATTCTAATTTTGCAATGTCACACTCCACTTACCAGAAAAACATTTTCAAACCAAGTCCATTAGAGTACAATCACTCAGTATGGCTTGCTGTCATTTTTGGATCGTTTAAGTTGCACCTTCAGCCGCTTCATTCCAATCTGAAAACCGTTCATTGACTGAATAGCCGCCTGGGACGAAACTGGATTGTCATAACTTACAAAGCCTTAAAGAAAACAGAACCGGACTCTAGTTACTCAATGCACAGAATAAATAAAATACTAAAAAAGCTTACAAGGTTTGGAGTAGGGCTCGACTTACCAAAACACTTGCTAAGATTGGTCTGTTTGTCGATGAAGACCTTGGCAGAGATAACATTACCAAAAGGCATAAACATCTGTAACAGATCCTGATCACCAAACTCCTGTGGTAGGTGGTAGATGAACAAATTTGCCCCCTCTGGGCCTTCATAAAGAGAGAAAGAATGAGAGAAAAAGGATCACTTTTAAAACATACACCACCCTCTTGTTTTCGATGAAGGCTAAACCTTCATTCTTATCTAATTATTTATAAAAATCAGTTCAAGGAATATTCTGGGTTACATACAACTTAAACCCCATCAGTTATCATAGAAAATAATTCATAGTTCAAGGAAAAACAGATACAGTAAATGACCAAAAAAAAAAAAAAAAAAAAAAAAAGTATTTCTCAAGGTGCATTAACCTCTGGTTACGCATTACCAATGTCTTTCCTGTAGGTGCAGTTTTGCACCATTAAAAAGTATTTTACTGGTGGTTAAGTCACATTCTTCCTAGGTATCCTTGTGCAGCTATCATGTGAAAGTTACCAGGTTTACTGGTTTAAATGGTCATAGAATGCGTTGAAAGATTGAAATTAAAACTTTGCACAGAATAGACTGTAAATTATTATATTCTATGGTAATTAAGAGCTCCTATTAATGAATAGTTCACCCACAAATTGTCATTATTTACTCACCCTCATGATGTCCCATTTTTCCATGGAACACAAAAGAAATTTCAAGCTTCTCTTTTACACACTAAGACAGTTCATAGTGACCACGTCTGTCAAGCTCCAAAAAGGACTAAAAAGCACCATAACAGTAGTCCATATGATTCATGCGCTATATGCGCTAAGTCTTCTGAAGCCACATTCATGTGAGAAGCAGACCGAAATTTAAGTTGTTATTTGCAGATAATTTTCCCCTCTAGTGAGCTATTAAAAAATTGGATCATGAGTGAGTTGAAATCCAGAACCAGGGGAAGGATTCACAAAAATGTTCTTAAGAAACTAATTAAAGTTCTTAGGATAAATAAGAAGTTCGTAAGAACGTTCCTAAGTGCAATTCTTAAATTCTCAAATATTTTCTTAAGAACATCTTAATTTTTCTCTTAAGAATAAAATGACAGGCTTTGACATTGTCTGATCAGCCTGTTCATAGGGTTACCTACAACAAATTCAATACTTCAACACTGGTAAATCGTAACGATAAATGTATCTATTAATCTTTGTTTTATGTAGCAAGCACCTCGCGGTCATTTTTTTATTTTTTTTTATGTAAAGTGTGTGAGATGTGTTAGTTTAATGAGAATTGTCTTGCTAGTAACCATCTAATAACTTAATTTGACATGGAGGAAATCTCCAATAGGAACACTTGTGGTTCTTGTTGAGGAAATTACATCAGAGAAAAAGTTATCCTTGGGAAGCTTGATAATGACATCAGGTCGGGAAGAAAGAGGCAGGTAAATGCAAAAGGGTCTCCGCTGTGGCCAACTCTGATAGGGACGTAGATGTTTCTACGAACAATAAAGATCGCAGAGAGAGAGCTATGCTGCATAGCGTCCGTTTGAATTAGCATGATTGGTTCTGACATTAAGAAGCTACAAAAAAACATTAATTGTTTTCATAAACTGGTCTCGAGTCTCTTTTGGAGTTGAACAGACTTGGTCTCTGTGAACTGGTCTAATATGAAAAAGAGCTGTATCAAAATTCACCTTGTGTGCTCAATGGACAAAAGAACAGTATACAGGCTAAGAACTATATTAGGATGAGTAAATAATGACAGATATTTAATCTTTTGTTTAACTATTCCTTTAAGTTGCATTTTACCCTGAATATTCCCTTGCTGAGAGCTGCTGGTATGGATCTCCACTCATTTTTTTAAAACTAACAGAATGTAAAAATGGACATAGTGATAAGAATCTCTTACCCATGCTCTGACTGTGACTTGCTGTTGCAGCATATTTAAAACAAGAATGAATTCTTAAGAAGGTATTAACACTACACATATCTACACACAAACACACATTTAGAACATCATTATGGGCCAACACATATCCTATAAGAGCTAACCCTGGAAACATGAACTTAGTCAGCCTCTGTATAAGAGCAAACTGTACTAATGTATCTGCCGACCCCATCAGACCAATCAGCACTCACCTTCCTTCTGGCTCCCGGCTGCACTAACGTTCTGCTGGGACAGTAAACTCTGGCTGTAGAGGCTGGGCAGAGCAGCAGCTGCATATTGTTGGATGCCAGAATAGGCTGCCTGAGTAAGAGCCTCCATGGTACTTCCAGAGCCATTAGAGAGACCCCCACCGCCCAGACCACCATTCAGAGCAGCCATGCCTGCACACAGAGAAACACAGCTTGATCACAAACAGAAGGGAAGCCACAACAAAACTGATAAAGACACAGAGAAACAGCATTCAGAGACAGATGACATGGCAAAAACATATGGAATGAAATTTACATCCTATTTGACTTCATACAGAAGCAAAAGCAATGAACGGTTGTGCTTCCTTACTTGCTAGGGAGCTCATGTTGAGACCTGCTCCAGCGCCCGCAGCAAGAGACTGAAGAGCACCTAAAGATGCCATGGGGTTCACAGATGAACTATTACTGGAGGTGGGAGAAGAGCCTGCTGTGGAGAAGGAAAGACAACGAGAACCAGACTCGTTACTTAGGATCGTCTCACAGATTTTTCATCTATTCACATTTGAGATGCTCTCATTACACATACAGCCATGTAAAGCAAATGTTACAGAACAGCAGACTGCCATGAGAGGGGTAATGTTTTTCAGCATGCATACACTTAAACAAGACACCCATCAAATCGCATAAAGGATTTTTATGCTCTTGAAGCAACCAATGGATACATCAAGAGCTAAGGTGTACAAACTGCAACAGATACATTTATTTAAAATCCTCAGTTGTTTTGAGTTTGTGAAAATTTGTTTAAAGAATAGTTACCCTAAAAATAAAAAATCTGTCATAATTTACTCACCCTCATGTTGTTCCTAAATCATATAACTTTCCTTCTTGTGTGAAACACAGATGGAGATGTTTTAATGAATATCATGGTTCGTCTGTTCAATACAGTGGAAGTTTATAGTGCTTAATTTTAAAGCTTAAAGGACAAAAAAAATATAAAAGTAGTCCATGCAATGTGTGTGTCATATTCCAAGTCTTCTGAAGACCTGCAATAAGTTTGGTGAGAAACAACCTGAAATGTCATTTTTAAGTGCAAGTCATCATAAAAATTGACCCCATCTATTTTGTTAATGTATGTTACTGGACTTATTGTAAACGATTCATCCATGCATATTGTTTTATAAATATTGTTTGTCTTTGTAATCTTTAATGAAAATGTAATAACTTACTCTTCCGCTGATATGACTTCTCTGCTGACGTATGCAAGACTGCGTGATGAGTTAAGCAAATAGTCAAGTTATTAAGTTTTAACTCCGCCACTTCAACAGCCTATCAAGTACATATACGCAGAGATTGTGTATTTTCGTTCCCTCTCAAAATCATGTTCCCTACCTCAAACTACCTTGTTTAAGGGTGCCTGTGGCTTGTATTTCGAAAGAGGAAGAATAACAGCAAATTTGCAGTTGTGTTCGAAGCATATCACTCCTGAATTCTTCCAGAGGTGATCACTTCTGAATGGAACGCGAATCTGATATGAAGTGGCTGGAGTTTATTCATATTTTTTAATGCAGGCATTTCTGTAGGATTCATGGGATGTACAGCATGAGTAAGTATTCTTTATTTTTAGTGTATTGTGATTCAAACTGTTGAAATATTGTGATCTTTTTCATTCATCTGCAATGTACATTCACAACGGCTCCAGTCTCGTAGTAAGCAAAAATCGCGATGCGCTTTGTTTGTTTGTGGGCTGGTAATGCATTAATGTTGTCAGTTAGATCATTGTTTGGTTCTCAAGTCAGTGGAAAAGCAGGTCGTTATTGAGAATGCTTCATTTTTCCAGTAACTGGCTCTGGCTTGAGCAGCACGGTGGAAAGGGTTATGTGTGTGTGTGTGTGTGTGTGTGTGTGTGTCTTAGCCAGGCTCCAATGTAAAATAAAACCTATTAGCTATTTTTAAAGGGACTAGCTGTTAGACATGTCCAGCCCCTACTTCCTTTTCCAGTAGAAAATACGTCAAAACACCCAAAGAAAACTACGATCATCAAGGCACTTCACTGCGACTTTACCGTTTGTTGTGCTTTCATTAAAGCAAGAGAAAAGCTTGCTCACAGTGGCATGAACACAACACTTACATGTAATAAGTTCTCATATGGGTTTGGAACAACAAGAGGGTGAGTAAATTATAACAGAGTGTACATTTTTGGGTGATCTATTCCTTTAATAGCTGTTCCCAGACACCTTACAAAGATCATCTTATTATGCTTTACAGATGGGACTTATTCAAAGCAAAGTTTTTGGACAGGAGGAAATTAAAAAGCGGGACCAACCCTTGTAGGCGTCCCAGGCAGATTGAGCGTGCTGTCCGGAGGGCGTACCTGAGCTGGTGAGGACGCTGAGGGGGGAGCTGGAGGTGGTCAGAGCGTTGCTACCTGTGGGTGTTGCCTGCGTAGCACTCGCTGCTGCTGCTAATGCAGCCAGATTCTGAATGGCATTCAGACCTACCACAGATCCACAGATGCACAGCACAATATTCAAATACAATGATACCTTACACTGAGCACAACAATAAGGAGGGCCCACTAACCCGAGGCCAGTGCGAGAGCAATTTGGCCTAGTTAACTGAACTGCCACTTGCCCGATCGGGCCAGTACTGTCTTGTAACTAAATTTTACATTTATCTTGTAAATGTGTTTTTATGCCTTACAACCTTAAGCATTTGGATTTTTGTGATGTATTGAATATTGTTGTTGCAAATTCTGCAGATTTAAACTAATCAAGTATCATTTATATTTTGTTTTGTGGTCAGGTCATTGAAAATATTGGCAGGGCAAGTAAAAATCCAAACTACTGGCCCGACCAGGCCATCTGAAAAAATGCTTACACGATTACATAGTATCAGGATTTCAGAAAAAAACTGATTTCAGAAGATAGCTAGAAAATCTCATTCTGATACACTAGGGTTCTGATATCTAGGTTTCACATTGAAAACATGGGACTCAAAATCTAATCTAAACCTGGATGCAAACACTGAAAAATATAAAAGAAATGTTATAAAATGAATGACCATTGCTGTCACCAATCCAATAAGCAAATGTGTCACTGACCATGTATGTACCTTTGCAGGGTTGATGCAGAGTTTTAAAAATGACATTTAAGACTTAAGTCATTTTTTAAAGAACTAAACAAATCAAATTAATACCACAAGTCCACACTAGAACAAACCCACACCAACTGAATCTAAATGTTCTGAAGTTTAATAATCAAATTAGGCCATATTGTGATTCCTGTCTTTCAGTCCCCAAATTTTAGACCTCTTTAAATGATAATAAAGACTTTTGTTATACCATTTAAGACTAATTATGACCTTACATTTTAGAAAACCGAATTTAAGACATTAAGGACCCATGGGAACCCAGCTTTGTATGAAAGGTTACTTGTTTCCATTAAAGCACACAAGATGCTCTTTGGAAAACTCACATCATGCTTTTTACTCAAATTCAACTTGTCACTCAAATTGTTATGCTGATAATAGAATTTGAAATACAAAATGCAAAATAGAAGCAAAAGACTTTTGAACTTAACTCCATGTACACAGCACAACACATTATTCTACCTAACATTCAACCTAAAACTCACATGCAACCCCTTAAAAGTGACCTTTTTTTTTTTTCACCACTGTCACTTTGTGGGTATGCAGTATAATCGACAGGTTTTGCTTGCTGCTTCACTTACAGACATATTCCTTTCTAAAGGGGCTGAATGGAACAGAGATTGTCAGACTCTCACCTGACATTGGATGGAGATTGTTGAGTGCATTTCCAGAGGATGCAGACTGTTGTAGAAGCTGCAAATAAAGCTAGACATTACATCAAAACAGAAAACAGAAAGAGTCAGGACTGCATCCAGGACTGTGACTTTCAGGAGAGGGAGAGAGAGAGAGAGGGAGAGAGAGAGAGAGAGAGAGAGAGAGAGAGAGAGCGAGAGAGAGAGAAATAATAGAACAGAGAGAGAGTAGATGAGATATAAATCAGGCAACAAGGCAAAATAAAGGACAAGCAGGAGCACAAGTGGTAAATATGGAAACAAAGTAGTGAAATAATGTAAACATTCAAGGGATACAAGAAATTATGAAGGGAAACAAACATTAAGGGGAAAGAAGATAGAAAAGGTTTTCACAGCACACCCATGGAGCAGCACTAACACATTCAAACAGGGCTCCACATCTATGATGGCCTGAGTGAGTATCAAACCAGTTAACTGGCACAAAGAGCTTTAGAGCAACCAATCAGAGATAACCAGAGGAATTTAGAGGAGCCAAATTAGAGGCAGCTAAAATAATGACCAAACGTAGACCTGTAGCCCATGTGCTCAAATACAGCAGAAAAAACACAGCAACAGGAGTCAGACTCTATACAAGACTCTTTATTAGTTTAAAACAAAGCTCTCCTGAAATCTAACCCTGAATTTTAAAAAAGCCGTTGCTTCAGTACTGATGCAAATGATAATGCATTAAAGGAATAGTTCACGCAAAAATGAAAAATTCTCATCATTTACTCACCCTCATGCCATCCCAGACTATAAATCCTTGGCGATCATGATTTCAAGCTCGATTACACTTGCAAGCATCATCTAACCTAGTGCTGCACGCATGTGTCAAGCCCTAGGAAGTGTAATCGAGCTTGAAATCATGATCGTGCCTAGAGACTGCAATGGCAAGTTGAACAGTGAAAGAGTTGTTATATTTTGGTCTGTTCTCACCTAAATTTGATTAGATCGCTTCAGAAGACATGGATTAAACCACTGCAATATTATGGATTACTTGTATGCAGCATTTATGTGATTTTTGGAGCTTCAAAATTTTGGTCACCATTTACTTGCATTGTATGGACCTACAGAGCTGAGATATTCTTCTAAAAATATTTGTGTTCACCAGAAAAAAAAAATCATACACATCTGGCATGGCATAAGGGTGAGTAAATGATGAGAGAATTCCTTTAACATCTGCATGTTGCAATTAAAAGTTACGGTTTGGCTGGAGCAAAGGCTAGTTCTCAAATCCTAAACACGAATGTCTTAATTTTCTGTGCTTTTTGCATGTTTTATATACTTCTCTATAGTAGCGCAGTTTCTACATGCACAGACTTAAGATGCAACAGGCTGCATGAGATCATGACTGTGTTGTTAATAATGCAGATGTGGCATGTGTACTCACTGCAAGGTACTGTGGCCCCAGTGAGTTCAGTCCTGTAAGGTTTCCCCACATGGAGGCAGCATTGAGCTGTTGCATCTGTTGCAGCAGCTGCTGAGCAGTACGTTTCTGTTCTTTATCCTTCTGCGTGTCTGCAAACTTCACTACGATGGGAGAAGAGCAGCCCTAACAGATGCATGCAACAGAAATTAAAATGCAGCAGGGTATAATGTTAAGAAACATCAAACAAAAAGGGAAAGAAGGCAAAGAGGACAGCAGAAAGCAACACAGCTAACAGTGAACAGCAATTGCATATGCTGTTAAAGAAGCATTTAAGTTTTAATTCACTAAAGATAATTTCTCTATTCTAAATATTCTATATACTGATTGCTGAATGTTATTGAGTGGATGTCTTGAGATACATGGCTGGGATTCTGGCAGGGTTCGGGGGGTGCAAACACAGAAAGGGCACAACATTAAAGGAATGTTCCGTGTTCAATACAAGTTAAGCTCAGTCCACATCATTTGTGGCATAATGTTGGTTACCACAAAACTTAATTTCAAACAATATCAAGGATACAGTGAGACACTTACAATGGAAGTGAATGGGGCCAATTTTTGGAGGGTTTAAAACCAGAAATGTGAAGCTTACATTTTTATAAAAGCACTTACATTAATTCTTCTATTAAAACTAATGTATTATTTGAGTTGTAAAGTTGTTTTAATTGTAATTTTTACAGTCCTTTTAGCTTTTGTTGACATTGCATCGTCATGGCAACAACGTTGTAAAATTGGCTACAACTTTACACAGAAAAGGTTAGTACGCGATATCACACTAAAATCATGTTAACACGCATATTGTTTACATCTTCTAGCTAAACTTTTGAAACAGTGAATCTTTTAACAAAAAAATGTACCCCCATTCACTTCTATTGTTAGTGCCTCACTGTAACCCAGAACTTTTTTTTAAAGAAAAGGAGGGACAAGTCAAAATTAATTTTTGTGGTAATATTATGCTACAAATGCTGTCAGCTGAGCTGAATTTGTATTGAACCCGGAACATTCCTTTAAGGATTTTTTTCTGCCTGCCTGGTTGTGTCAGTAGTTCTGATTTTCCTTTTGTTTTCAATAGTCCCACTTAAACAATAATCACTTTTATTTTTAGCAATGTGCTTTTGTGCGTCAGAAATAATATTTGTCATTAAATATTTAGATGCCAATTAGGTTCTTAATTGCTGAAAATTTCACAGCTTTTATTAATGTAATATATGACAGCTATAAAATTGATAAGCACAGTCTGGCTGGGAAATGATGGCATATGATGAAAAACATGACTGAAACAATGCATAACATTACTGACAACTCAGCACTGTCCCGTTCTGTCAACTGACCCAAAAATCTCTCATATTCTCCCCAGGCCATTGTTATTATTGTTGAGCCCTGCTAGAAGTTTCAAGCTGTAATGCAGAAATGCTATGAGTGTGTTTACCTCCATTGTCTGTGACTGGTGCATGGATTTGATGGCAGATTGGGCCATCTGTCTAGCAGTGAATGTGACGAAGGCACAGCCTGTGGACACAGAGTTAAGAAGCATGAAAGTAGAAGTCATTCAGTCTACAATTATTTAGAAATCCTAAACTTTAGAAAACTGTACACTAGAAGAACCTGTACTGTTGTGGAAATAACCATGCAGTAAAAAAAAACAACAAAACAGGATCCATGTCAGGTCTCTTTGGAAATAGAACAGGTTTGAGGGCTATCGAGTCAACATGGGTCGTGTCTATCATTTAAGCAGTTCCCATGGTGATGGGCTGCAAGTTCACTGCAACCAATTCTAAAAGAAATAGCACGGACCTCAAAATGCATTATGTTCCCTTGGTTACACTTTGGTTAACCTAATGTGCTTTGGAAAACGATCACCACAGCGACTCCCGACACCAAAGGCAAGTAACAGCGATAAATTGGGAGAATAAGGGCAGGGGGCAAAAAAAAAAAAAAAAAAAAAAAAATCAACTGGATGATTAAAAAGAGTGCATGTATTCTCAATTTGTTGCATGCAATCATGGTTATATAACTTCTGATACCCTGATCAGCTTGGGATGAAATAATTTTCATTTGGGCTGACAAGAGCCAACTGGGCCCTGTTTGTCTCTAACTGTTTCTCTGTTGGGTTGTATCTGCAACCACTAGTTACTCAAAATGACTTCAATAAGAACATGCCGTGACTTTTGAGTATATACTTCATGTTTATTAGTGTGCCATGAATAAAGCCCAGAAGGAAAGACTAGACACATTGTTGAAGTTAAATTCACATGTCCTTTCAGCGCTGCCAATTTTCCTGTATTTATGCATGCAATTGACAACTACAGTTCAAAAACAACACAAACAAAATAAACAATATAAAGTGTAAAAGTGATAAGTAAAAATTAATATATATTTAAATATAGCTGCAAGCAGCAATACAGGGGCCAAGCATCAGCATGACAACCACTGCACAACACTAAGCACAATCCAAAGAACACAGAGATCAAATGACAAAGAACATTTTTAAAACCATCTTTAGCAGGAATCAAACTCAAAACATTTGAGCCTAATGATTTAACCACTAGGCCAATCAGCTTACACAGTCAAAAATTGCCAAAGACACATTCCAAGCCGCAAGTACAAAACAACTGCTAATAATTTTTTTTATAGATAATTGATTATGAATTTAAGCAGGAATTATGCCATGTAGTACAGTTTACATAGTAGTAAGCACATCATGAAGACTCAGAGGTCAACAGAAGAATACAATTTAAAACCATCCTTAGTTAAAATAGAACTCAAAATCTTTTGAACAGTGGTCCAACACTTTAACCACTTTGCCACTCAGTTGAGATATCTAAACAATGCCAAAGAGACTTGACAAGTTTCGAGCGAACACACAAATGAGTTGGTTAGCATACTAACTGATTAGCATGCTAAGCTAATGTTGTCTACAGATAACATTGTGATCAAATAGCATTACAAATGCATTGGATAGGGGGCCTGGGTAGCTCAGTGAGTACTGATGCAGACTACCACCCCTGGAGTCACGAGTTCGAAACCAGGGCATGCAGAATGACTCTAGCCAGGTCTCCTAAGCAACCAAATTGGCCCGGTTGCTAGGGAGGGTAGAGTCACATGGGGTAACCTCCTAGTGGTCGCTATAATGTGCGTTTCTCACTCTCGGTGGGGCACATGGCGAGTTGTGCGTGGATGCTGTGGAGAGTAGCGTTGGCCTCCACATGCGCTACGTCTCCACGGTAACACGCTTAACAAGCCACGTGATAAGATGCATAGATTGACGGTCTCAGACGCGGAGGCAACTGAGATTCGTCCTCTGCCACCCAGATTGAGGCGAGTTACTACACCACCACGAGGACTTAGAACGCATTGGGAATTGGGCATTCCAAATTTGGGAGAAAAGGGGAGAAAAAAAAATGCATTGGATAGCATGCTAACTGAATAGCATGCTAAGCTAATGTTGCCCTACATATAGCATTGTGATCAAAATAGCCATATAAAGACAGAAAACCCAAGAGTTAGCATGTTAACCGATTAGCATGCTAAGTTATCATAGTATATAACATTATAACCATGCTAAACAGACCATGTTCTTTTTAATTACAGGCGATGCTGTCTCCAAACTTCTCAATCCTTTCAAAAGATATCACTCCCATATATATCAGAAGAACAACACTAAGACTACACTACAATATAACAAACTCTAACACTAACCCACATGGAAATAAAACCCAAGACCCTTATAACTATAAACCAGTGTTTTAATACACTGAGCCACTCATTTGACATGCCCATTGAGTGGCAAAGAGACCTCCTGAGGTAAGAGTCAGCACGCAAGTGTGGGTTCTTTTGAACTATAGGTGGCGCTGTCTCCAAACTGCTCAAGTATCATCAGGACATGATATTGATGATGCATACCAATTTTTTTTTTTTAATCTGACAATGTAAAAGAAATATCTTTTTTTTTTTTTTACATTTCAATATGGTGGAGACAATTATGGAGCGAAGTACAGCCTACATTGTAAACCACAACATGAAGACTCAGAGTCAACAGCAGTAAACATTTTAAAACCACTTTAACTGGACTCAAACTCCCAACCTTTTGAACATCATTCCAATGCTTTAACCACTAGGCCATACAGCTGACACAGCCTAGCAATGACAAAGAGAACATGAACGCTAAAATTACAAAATGATTGCTGAGAAAATTTTGTGGATCGGAATTCAAGCAGGAACTACGCAATGTAGTACAGCCTGCATAGTACTAAGCACAACAAGACTCTGAGGTCAACATATGCTAAATTTTTAAAACTGTACTTTGCTGGATTCAAACTCACAACCTTTTGAGCCATAACCCAATGCTTCAACCACTGTGCCACTCAGTTGACATCTCAGCAATGCCAAAGACACTGACATTCCTGTCTTGCAGGAAATCACGCACAGAATGAGCAGTATGGCTGGTGGCATTGTCATGCTGGAGGGTTATGTCAGGATGAGCCTGCAGGAAGGGTACCACATGAGGGAGGAGGATGTCTTCCCTGTAATGCACAGCGTTGAGATTGCCTGCAATGACAACAAGCTCAGTCCGATGATGCTGTGACATACCGCCCCAGACCATGACAGACCCTCCACCTCCAAATCGATCCCGCTCCAGAGTACAGGCCTTGGTGTAACGTTCATTCCTTCGACGATAAACGCGAGTCCGACCATCACCCCTGGTGAGACAAAACCACGACTCGTCAGTGAAGAGCACTTTTTGCCAGTCCTGTCTGTTCCAGCGAAGGTGGGTTTGTGCCCATAGGTGACGTTGGTGCCGGTGATGTCTGGTAAGGACCTGCCTTACAACAGGCCTACAAGCCCTCAGTCCAGCCTCTCTCAGTCTATTGCGGACAGTCTGAGCACTGATGGAGGGATTGTGCATTCCTGGTGTAACTCGTGCAGTTGTTGTTGCCATCCTGTACCTGTCCTGCAGGTGTGATATTCGGATGTACCGATCCTGTACAGGTGTTGTTACCCGTGGTCTGCCACTGCGAGGATGATCAGCTGTCCTTACCGTCTACCTGTAGCGCTGTCTTCGGCTTCTCACAGTATGGACATTGCAATTTATTGCCCTGGCCACATCTGCAGTCCTCATGCCTCCATTCAGCATGCCTAAGGCACGTTCACGCAGATGAGCAGGGACCCTGGGCATCTTTATTTTGGTGTTTTTCAGAGTCAGTAGAAAGGTCTCTTTAGTGTCATAAGTTTTTATAATTGTGACCATAATTGCCTACCGTCTGTAAGCTGTTTTAACGACCATTCCACAGGTGCAAGTTCACTAATTGTTTATGGTTCACTGAACAAGCATGGAAAACATCGTTTAAATCCTTCACAATAAAGATCCGTAAAGTTATTTGGATTTTTTAAAAATTATCGTTTCTTTTTTTGCTGAGTTATATATACAGTGCATCCGGAAAGTATTCACAGCGCTTCACTTTTTCCACATTTTGTTAAGTTACAGCCTTATTCCAAAATGGATTAAATTCATTATATTCCTCAAAATTCTACAAACAATACCCCATAATGACAACGTGAAGAAGTTTGTTTGAAATCTTTGCAAATTTATAAAAAAAATAAAAAATAAATAAATAAATAAAATCACATGTACATAAGTATTCACAGCCTTTGCCATGATACTCAAAATTGAGCTCAGGTGCATCCTGTTTCCACTGATCATCCTTGAGATGTTTCTACAACTTGATTGGAGTCCACCTGTGGTAAATTCAGTTGATTGATTGAGAAACAAAATGCTCTGGTCTGATGAAACAAAGATTGAACTCTTTGGCCTGAATGGCAAGCGTCATGTCTGGAGGAAACCAGGCACCGCTCATCACCTGGCCAATACCATCCCTACAGTGAAGCATGGTGGTGGCAGCATCATGCTGTGGGGATGTTTTTCAGTGGCAGGAACTGGGAGACTAGTCAGGATCGAGGGAAAGATGAATGCAGCAATGTACAGAGACATCCTTAATGAAAACCTGCTCCAGAGCGCTCTGGACCTCAGACTGGGGTGAAGGTTCATCTTCCAACAGGACAACAACCCTAAGCACACAGCCAAGATAACAAAGGAGTGGCTATGGGACAACTCCATGAATGTCCTTGAGTGGCCCAGACTTGAACCCGATTGAACATCTCTGGAGAGATCTGAAAATGGCTGTGCACCGACGCTCCCCATCCAACCTGATGGAGCTTGAGAGGTCCTGCAAAGAAGAATGGGAGAAACTGCCCAAAAATAGGTGTGCCAAGCTTGTAGCATCATACTCAAAAAGACTTAAGGCTGTAATTGGTGCCAAAGGTGCTTCAACAAAGTATTGAGCAAAGGCTGTGAATACTTATGTACATGTGATTTTTTTTTCCGTTTTTTATTTGTAATAAATTTGCAAAGATTTCAAACAAACTTTTCACATTGTCATTATGGGGTATTGTTTGTAGAATTTTGAGCAAAATAATGAATTTAATTCATTTTGGAATAAGGCTGTAACATAACAAAATGTGGAAAAAGTGAAGCGCTGTGAATACTTTCTGGATGCACTGTATGTATGCATTTTACATTATAATATAATTTCAGTACTATATATAATTTAAACAATGTTATTTTAGAATATAAAATATAATACCAAGCTATAATTATTATAATCAGAATTTTGCAACATTCAAATGGAGACTAAAGAGCAGGCACAGAAGATAAACTTCTTGTTCAAGAACCTTTTCTGAGGTTGTACTGAATTATGACAGGTGAATATCCCAGTTCACCTGAGGTCCCAATGTTGATGCTTCCTGAGATAGTCTGAAATCATATGCAGCGTTCTGATAGGCCACGTACACACGGCAACTAAATACAGTTGTCAGTTCACCTTTTAGTGCTATATCTTGTTCTGTAAACACACAGTTTGATAAAATGCGGGAGTGACAACCACATTCTACAACTGTATTAGCTCCTGAGAAATTCAGGTAGTGACAACCGCATTCTCAAAAATTCCATGTAGTGTGTGCAGAACCGAACTGAACAACTCACTGTTAATGACATGATCAATGGCGCGTGTAAGATGTGTCCGTTTTCTGGTGCAAATCACACAGAGGTACAGTTGAAGTCAGAAGTTTTCATACACTTAGGTTGAAGTCATTAAAACAAATTTTTTAACCACTTCACAGATTTCATATTAGCAAATTATAGTTTTGGCAAGCCGTTTACTTTGTGCATGAAATGAGTAATTGTTCCAACAATTGTTTACAGACAGATTGTTTCACTTTTAATTGACTATATCACAATTACATTGGGTCAGAAGTTTACATACACTAAGTTAACTGTGCCTTTAAGCAGCTTGGAAAATTCCAGAAAATGATGTCAAGCCTTTAGACAATTAGCTTCTGATAGGAGGTGTACTGAATTGGAGGTGTACCTGTGGATGTATTTTAAGGCCTACCTTCAAACTCAGTGCCTCTTTGCTTGACATCATGGGAAAATCAAAAGAAATCAGCCAAAAATTGTGGACCTCCACAAGTTTGGTTCATCCTTGGGAGTAATTTCCAAATGCCAGAAAGTACTACATTCATCTGTGCAAACAATAGTACGCAAGTATAAAACACCATAGGGCCACGCAGCCATCATACCACTCAGGAAAGAGATGCATTCTGTCTCCTAAAGATTACCGTAGTTTGGTGCGAAAAGTGCAAATCAATCCCAGAAAAACAGCAAAGGACCTTGTGAAGATGCTGGAGGAAACAGGTAAACAAGTATCCATATCCACAGTAAAATGAGTCCTATATCGACATAACCGGAAAGGCTGCTCAGCAAGGAAGAAGCCAATGCTCCAAAACTGCCATAAAAAAGCCAGACTACAGTTTGCAAGTGCACATGGGTACAAATTTGGAGACCATTGTTATGTTTGGAGGAAAAAGGGTGAGGATTGCAAGCCGAGGAACACCAACCCAACCGTGAAGCATGTGGGTGGCAGCATCATGTTGTGGGGGTGCTTTGATGCAGGAGGGACTGGTGCACTTCACAAAACAGATGGCATCATGAGGAAGGAAAATTATGTGGATATATTGAAGCAACATCAAGACATCAGCCGTGAAGTTAAAGCTCAGCCGCAAATGGGTCTTCCAAATGGACAATGACCCCAAGCATACCTCCAAAGTTGTGGCAAAATGGCTTAAGGACAAAGTCAAGGTATTGGAGTGGCCATCACAAAGCCCTGACCTCATTTCGATAATAAATTTGTGGGCAGAACTGAAAAGGTGCGTGCGAGCAAGGAGGCCTACAAACCTGACTCAGATTAACCAGTTCTGTCTGAAGGAATGGGCCAAAATTCCAGCAACTTATTTTGAGAAGCTTGTGAAAGGCTACCCAGTGTAAATCAATTATGTCTTTAGGACAAACGGTTCAAAAGAAAAGTGAATTTTTGATATGGTGGTGGCGCTACAGATTATGTCCTAAAGATCCCAAATTTGGTATGGGGGCTATTCATGCTCACCCTTATCAGTGTGCCAAATTTCATCATTTTACTATGTAGCATTCATAGGGCTGACATAGACTGCCATTAGGGAAGAAGAAAACCAACGAAAACAATAGGTGCCACAGCAGCTTTGATGCTTGTCCCCTAATGAATAATAAAAAAATTTAAAAAAGTAGTAAATATTATGAAACTGATGTACGTTTACTCTGTTGGAGGTAAACAAACAACTAAACAAAAATTCAAAATTAGATCATTAGATCCTTCAGTTCCCTGCTGTATCTGAAATTTTCTTTGTGAAAGAGCGATATTGTGAAATTATACTGTACATGTGCTTGAAAGAGTTCTCACCACGGCTTAGTCCGTCAGGGCCTCTGAGTATGCGGCACTCCTCAATTTGACCATAAGGAGAAAACATGAGCCTGATGTCATTCTCATTGCACTTCTTTGAAATCATCCCAATGAACAGTTTTCTGTCTTCTATAGCTGAAACACAAGAAAAGGGTGTCATTACACAGCACTGCCTCAGCACACAGGTTCAACAGTCATTCTGGAAATTGAAGGAAAGACTGTCGCAATACTGTGGCAAACTGAAGTCACTTACCATTGTTCTTCTCACTGTCTGCAGGCTTCATTTGAATGGGATGATGCATCTGCACAGAGAATTCCAATGTGATTTTTGAACACAGACATTCCTCCACCCTCATGAGATATACATTGTTTAGAAAGGCTTTGTAATAGTTCCTCTGAGTGTACTGAAAATGCTTTTATATAAAAACCTGTCAAAATGCTTGCAGATTTTATGCATTTTTAAAAGCAATAAGGCCAGCCCCTCTAATGACACTCATGACGACTAATGGACTGTTAATACTGTAAAATAAATGCAGACATTTTCTCACCCCTGGAAGAATCTTCATGTTGTGAAGGGCATTTTGTGCTTCTAACGCAGATTTACGGGTGTAATATGTGACAAAACAACAACCTGCAAACCGTGACAGAGAAAAATGCAATAAATAGGCTATGAACCAAGACAACTACATTTCACCTGAGACCATGTCTACACTGGATGTGAACGGCATACTAATAATACATTTTTGTCAAATAAAATGCTGCAAAACAGAGCTTCACTGTACAAATGAAAACACTAATGAAAAGAATCTGATTACTTGTGGCACAAGGCTGCTATGGCTAAATCACAGTGTGCTGATTTTGAGTACACTTGTTTGTGATATTTCTTACATGTAATAATAATTGTAATAATAATAATAAATTATTATTATTATTATAAATAATAATAATAAAAACATGTATTATTAAATTGATATTAGTAGTATTATTGCTATTTCTTTGAATGTCTTCAATTTCACGCACCCAGTTAAACAGAGCTTTTATTTTGACGGAACTTTGAATTACTCCAGTGTGGCAGTTTTTAATAAGGTCCGCATTAGGGGCCTGGGTAGCTCAGCAAGTAAAGATGCTGATTACCACACCTGGAGTCGCAAGTTCAAAGCTGAGTGACTCCAGTCAGGCTTCCTAAGCAACCAATTGGCCCAGTTGCTAGGGTGGGTACAGTCACGTTGGGTTAACCTCCTCGTGGTCGCTATAATGTGATTCTCACTCTCGGTGGGGCACGTGGTGAGTTGTGCGTGGATGCCGCAGAGAACAGCGTGGGCCTCCACACATGCTACGTCTCCACGGTAACGTGCTCAAGCCACGTGATAAGATGCACAGATTGACGGTCTCAGACGCGGAGGCAACTGAGATTCGTCCTCCTCCACCCGGATTGAGGTGAGCCACTAAGCCACCGTGAGGACTTAGAACACATTGGGAATTGGGCATTCCAAATTGGGGAGAAAAGGGGAGAAAAAAAGTAAGGTCGGCATTAAATTAAATGCTGAAATACTCGCGAGCCGAGATCTCAGAGCTGCACAGGAGCAGTTTGTGTGAGTGTTTACAGCCGCTCATACACTAAATACACTGCAATATGTGCATCGTGATCTGCATGTGTGTGTTTGTGTGTGTGTGTGTGTGTGTGTGTAAAGCATGACACGGAGCACAACAGCACCTCTCCTTTCTGAAGCCTGCAGCGTGTGTAGACTACATATTATTTAAAGGACATCCTACCTCTGTTTAATGATTACACTTTGCCATATCAAGTTTTTAATTTGATTGTGAAATTTCAATATTTTTCATCGTCTGAAATGGCTCCTGTTTTTTTTTTTTTTTAAATCAGAGAAACTATAATTTCCATCCAAACAGCCATTGTAGCAAAGTAGATTCAATATATTTTAAAGGCATGGAATAAAAATCTATTAAAAAATAATGAAAGCAAGTTTCCCACATTTGATATAATAATTTTAATTGATATGCACTTTTATATTTTATATACAATGATATATAGCAGCTTAATAAAAAGCATTATTTACCTTCATTTATTTTACTAAATCATTTTTTTGTGAATAAACAAGGTATGCAAAAACTACTTCATTTTTTGGAATGCAGTTGAATATTACATAATACAAAATTATTACTGTAGGACACAGTCAATTTTATTATAATATAATACTGAATTATTATTATTATTATTATTATTATTATTATGATTATTATTTTGAGGATTAGATTCCTTTAATATAAAAGTTATCTATTTCTGTCAAATTTACTTCACCTTCACCTGGACATTTAGTTTTCACACTAAAAGTGCAGCGCAAGTGATTATTTGACATTTTACAATGTTCTGCATCTGGTGAAACGTTGTCATCTCTTCCTTTTCTGTTATACTGTGCCGCGTTTGCAGAAGTGTATAACTTGTAGCGATTACTAATGTTTGGAATTGCGTGAATGCTTGAACCTGCAGAACTTTGATTTCACAATGCATGTGAACTGCTCTAAAAGCGCTAAAATCACAAGCCCATGCGTGTACACCCAATAGCGCGTCACCCAATTATTCTGAACCGCATAAACAGACCATGTTTACCAGTCTTTAATCGAAGCCTTTTGCAGTTTAATAATCACATATGACCATATTGCCAATATTGATATTACTTTGATTAATTGTGCAGCCCTGAAGAATCGTGAAATTAGTCTACTGATGCGCTCTTTATGAAACTTAATGGCCAAATAAAAAGCACATTAAAATTGTCACGATACTCACAATATTGCTTAATTTTATATGGTCAGCAAAATAATCGTGATTATTCAATATATCGCCCAGTTCTAACTAACAGTCCAATGGACATCCACTGAAAATCAAGTTGGTTATAGCTATTCACCCATTTTATTGTTGTGGAAGTCTAGTATCGAGCTAACAACTAATTGGTTCATATTAATTGACATTCTGAGATGAAATGCTTTGCCGATGCTTCTATTGTCGACAGACACAAGCCGTTACAAAACATCATCAGTCGCTTCCAGTGTAGATATGATGTTAGACCAATTTCTATGAGTCTCCAGAGTGAATAACATCAATTGTCCACAGAATTTAACAAATCTCAAGTGTGCTCACTGACTGTCAAGTACCTTTACTCTGTGGGGGGTTCTGACTCCTGTCCCGAAGAACATTGATTTCATAGACTGCACCATAGGGCTCAAACAGCTCACGTAGCTGATCCTCTGACCACATCCGGGGGATCTGACCCACAAACATCTTTATAGCATCAATGTCGGGCTGGTCTGGGTGGTCCAGAGACCCATTCATTTTCTTGGTTCTACAGAAAGAAAGACCAAGTCTATTTAGTGCTCGTGTGTCAGAACACAGTCTTCTTAGCAAAGGCCATGGCCCTCAACTCAAACACCATCGCACATGAAAAGACATACACAATCTCATAGGAATATTGTGCCCAAGTATGAGCATGGGTATAATTACAACTTGCTTTGTTTACTAACAAAGCATCATTATTTTTAATAATTTTTCTCTTTGCAATTCCATTTAAGCTATAAACAATTTTTGAGCTCTATGAACAAAAGATGTGTGCTCTAGGCTAGATGAACACACAGTCTAAAATGTACAAAAATTGAACAGTCCTTTGCTTGAGAATTTGTGAATAATTCACCATTGAATCAGTAGCAGGTGTGATACAATGTCTGTATTTTTATGCTTTTGATTTGGATTTTAGAATTGCAAGCTATCAGAAAGCAGTACATCGCTCTAAAGCATTTCCAGGAAAAATGATCTCATCAGACAAAATGTGAAGCTTTGGAGTCCCCTCTGTACGGTTCCTGTAGCAGACAAACAGCAGAGGTCAAAGCCCGTGCTCTAACATAATCTAGCCTATGAATATGTCTATGCAGTGATAATTTACTACTAACTGGATATAATCAATACACTACTTGACATGTTAAGAGCACAGACATGTTAATATCAGACAAAAATGCTTTTGATCACTAAAAGTATCTTGTTAAACTGGTGCTCGACATGGAGAGGCAAGAGGGGAATACAGTGTCAGCAAGTGATGTCATTGGACAGGCCTGAAGCCATGCTTCATCACTCTCTTTAGCAGCTGCTGATCAGTTGAGTGACAGACCACTTCACGATAAACACAGCATTGTGCTACTGACAAAGAGCACCATAAGCCAGCAGCTAAAAGCCAGATTAATGGTGTTTATCGATCTGAGGACTGCAGAGCTAGTAAAACCTTCCACTTTGTCGATCAGCAACAAGAACTTGTTCAGACAAGCAGATAAACACAGATTCTCCACAAGAAGACCCACTGTGTCCATGGGAGGACAAAACTACATTAGGATTGGAAATAAGAGCATCTTCCACCAAAACCCATCAAAGGATTTGTGTTCCAAGTGTACTACTCCCAGTGAACTGAGAAGTTCCTGGTTTATGAATGTCACTCTCTTTAACCAACACTGATCTGCTGATCCAACAAAACAGCAAAACTCTTCTGGACAGGAAGGACACTATGACAATCAGAAAGAAGATAACTGAGATTCTTCTATACATGTATTTTGCCTCACATTATAATACCATTTTACTGGCCTTTGAAGTTTGAAGATTTTTAGCAACAATGAATGACCTTATATTTCCACTTCTTGTGGTGGATAAGACCCAACACATAACAGAAGTTGAGAAAAGGCAACTTAATGAAGTACAGGATACCAGAAGACATAAAGACAAGCACCATGGTGCAGTCAGCAGTTTCTGGCACCATTTTGGGATACATTTTTTCCCTGTGTGGTTGGAAAACCAGTGTAAATCACAAACTCAGAAACAAAAGCAACACTTGTGCCTTACACAAGACAAAACCCTGCAATGTTATTGAGGTACCCTGCAGTACAATAACAAAGAACACAAGACTACTCTTGAATTTATGTTAACATTTAAATAATATCAGTGGTAGGATTGTCACAATACCAAAACTTCAGTAGTCAGTACTAGGGATGCACCGATACCAAATTTGTTTATTCCGGTCCAATTCCGATATCTGAAATCTCAGCATCAGCTGATCCCAATCCCAATCCGATCCCAGCATTGTTGTCGTTTTTTTTTTTGTTTGTTTGTTTTTTTGCATAATCAATTTAGAATATCTTCACCTCATTGTGTGGAACTAATTGGAGGTACTCTTTTATATGTAAAGAATCAAACCTCACTCCAGCCAGGTCTCCTAAGCAACTAAATTGGCCCGGTTGCTAGGGTGGGTAGAGTCACATGGGGTAACCTCCTCGTGGTCACTATAATGTGGTTCTCGCTCTAGGTGGGGCGAGAGGTGAGTTGTGTGTGGATGCCGCGGAGAACAGCGTGGGCCTCCACATGCGCTATGTCTCCACGGCTCAACAACCCACTTGATAAGATGCGCAGATTGACGGGTCTCAGATGCAGAGGCAACTGAGATTCGTCTTCAGCCAAACGGATTGAGGAGAGTCACTACACCACCACGAGGACTTAGAGCGTATTAGGAATTCCAAATTGGGGAGAAAAGGGGAGAGAGAGAAAAAAAAAAAAAAATAATCACAAACCTCAAACTAAACTTATTTCAGTATAAATCTATAGCCTATTAAGAAAAACTTTAACTAGTCAGCAAAATTAACAGTAATTCCAGTCTAAGTCTTCAGTAGAAAAGCAGCAAGATTTCTTTACAAAAAACTTTCAACTTGTATCTGGACTTTAAAGGATTCAGATCTTTTTTTTTTTTCAGTTTTATTGTATGATATCAGTTCACTTTTATTTTTCACAGTTCTTTTTTGGAACCCATTCAACTTGTATTCAATAATAATTAATCAATATTAAAATACTGTCATAATTTGTAAACAAATAATTTTAGAATATAGTGAAAAATTAAGAATTTGAAATACAACAGTAATATACTCTATTTCAGTCGTGCACCTTTAACTTTAAAAACCTCTTTTAAAACGTCTTTTATTTTGACATTCTGAACTCTCCAGAAAGTTCTGTAAGTGTCTTTATGTAGGCTAGTTCATAGTAGTTTAATTTGTTTCTTATTCAAATTCTGGTAAAAATGCACCTCCGGTGCCATTCTAAATGCATATTATATGTGAACCAAACTATTGAGCATCTACATCTGATATGTTGTTCATGAGTAGCGCTCAAATATTGCGCACTGCTGTAAAGGTTGAAAATAGTCACAAGTGCATCACCAGCCTGCGTGTGCTTGTGTGTGTCATTCACTAATGCGCTGGCGCTGCGCATGCATATTATAAATTTACTTGTTAAACACAGCCTTTGGCGATTCACAGAGCTATCGCATGTCTTCAAGTGGCTTTGAATAAAATTCACAAGTTATATGGACTACTTTAATGATGTTCTAATGGTTCTTTTATGTAATTTTGGAGCTTGACAGTAACAAACATTACTAACACACAGTATCGGATTTGGACCGGGCTCGGACCGACACCCAATCCGTCTAAAATCGTCAATATCAGAGCCAATACTGATCCAAAGTATGGGATCGGTGCATCCCTAGTTTAAATGGCCCAGTGGGATTATTAATAGGGCTGCAACAACTAATCGATAAAATCGATAATGGAAATCATCGACAACAAATTTCATTATCGACCAGTGAAAAATGTGTTGCATGATGAAACTCATTTGAAAGACCATGGAGACAAGTTGAAGTGCAAAAAACAAGACCGAAGTTGTCCAGCGACGATCAAAGAAGATCATAAGTATAGAGTTTAATGAGGACCGGTTGCTGCATCAGGTAGCCTACGTTGACAGAGTGATTGTGCTTTTTGATGCGCTTAAGAGTTGTTTCTCTCCAGTGCATAACTTGCACATAACTGCTATTTTCTATGTTTTATAATGTATAAATGTTGTGAACTCAAAATAAAGTGTGTATTTCAGCGTATTTCGCGAAACAGTTTGTTTTTACCACAAGTCTCTGTTAAACTTTGATGCGTGAGCAAGCTTGTGCATTCGTCAAACCGATCGCAATGGAGAAAGGGAGCACAATCATTTGGATTAAATTGTGCAACACCATACCACAATTTCAGTTTCAATGTAATCAATTGTGCAGATTTTCATGTTTTTAAAAGTGTTTTGGTTTCTCCTCCTCATGTAATACAGTGAGCACTGGGATGAAACTTAAGCATGAGAGTAAATCTCCATAGGGGTTAGATGATTGTACTATATTAAACTGTGTTTAATGCTGAATATAATGAATAATGATGCCAATGGTCCTGATATTTGAAAGTCCTCCTGATAATGCCAAATGCAATGTCTGATTTCACTAGTAAATTTATTCCATGGCAAACATTATTTTACTGGATAAGCATACTCATTTTTAAAAACAATAGTTTAGAAACATGTAATCAGTGACAATACTATTCTAAAACCTACAATATTAATTTTAAATACGTAAAATGTATGTAATCGGTGACAGTGTACAAACGTATGTATCTAACATAATTATGGCTGGGCAGAATAATTAATATTTCTATTCTGGTGTCACTATTGCCCTCTGCTGGATTTTTCGTCACACTCCATCCCTGATGAATCATTTTACTCTTTAATTAACAGTACTTTTTGTTAAGTTTTACAAGTAAAGGAACAGTTTTGTCCTGAAAGTAATAATAATGATAATAATAATAATTAATAAATAAATAAATAAATAAATAATAAAAACGTAACATCATGATTCAGGCTTTGAGAGCAAAGAACTGTGAATTCAGCACCGTAAATCGAACCAAATCCACACACCCTTTATCATTTTTTTTATTATTTTTTTATTATTGTTATATTTTAATAAAATACAGGAAATACAATTTCGTATTTATCCGATTAATCTAAGAAATAATCAAAGATTAATGGATTATCAAAATAATCGTTAGTTGCAGCCCTCATTATTAAAGTGCAAAATAGTGTGAATTATGTAAACATAGTCTGCGGGCACTACACGCTTTACAGTAAAGAAGCTCTCTGTTCTGTCATGTGTTACAACACGCACAGTGCGCTCGATTCTCTTAATGTGATGATTTTAGCTTATGAGTGGCTCCAGACATTCACTGTAAATCACGAAGTACATGCAGACACTATAATCACATCGTTTTGCAATTTAATAGTCGCACTAGGACCTATCATGATTTTAATTAGATTTTGCATACAATTTTTCTCAAATGTCAAATTTGTGTGCGAGCAGTATTGTGTCAGTCAGATAGCACGGGGTATCGAACCGAGTCGGTGCTCGGTACTACCGGTACAACATAAACTCTGGTATCGTGACATCTTTTTTATTTTAGTATAGATTGGTACTGAAGTACTGGTACTTTTGACATCCCTAATCAGTGATTATACGGAAAGTCCGCATTAGACTGACAAAGAATAGCCACTCAAGACTGCTCAGCAAAATCTGGCAAATAACAAAATTCTGCAATCAATGAAAACTTAAAAGACTCCTGAGACAGCATCTAATTCAATTATATGAAGACTTTTAGGCCTTCCTTGTCTTAATATTTTCGTTTTTAGTTTGACTTTTCGATCCAGGTCGACACAATGTTAAACATTCCCCTTATTAACTTAAATTACTACTCTAAATCATTGATTATTTGAGAATTATTTCTGAGACCACACCTGCACTCATCCAGTACATTTCCAGATGGCAAGATTTACTAAATAGGTCAATTAGGTAAAGACAAAGTCTAATTTATCTACACTTCTGTGAGCAGAAAGTAGATTATAGAGATCAATCCAGCTCATGTCACATGCATTTAACCTTCCTTTACTTTTCTAGGCAGCATCACATGCATTATGCAATGTACAAATAACTTAATTCTGCAGATCCAGCAAGTTGAGACATCTAAACTAAATAACCACTAGATCTTTCACTGGGAATTTCTCACACCACATTGTAGCATTTCTATGGAGAACATTCAGAGTGGACTGGTGAATGAAAATATGCCTACATTTTACATCTCAATAATGAAATAACATGTTTATTACATAATTCTGTTGGAACTAGATGCACTCCTCCATGCCTCTACATAGGTAGTTACTTTTGGCTCATTAGGTGGCTTAAACACACAATACTGAATGAACCCTGAATCAAATTTGCATTCACACAAATACTGAATGATTTTTAGAATCAGTGTACACTCATTTCTGGATACCAAATAAACTAACCACTAAATAATCTTTAGCATACTTATGTGGCTAGATTTTAAAACAGAGTTCATTAAAAACTGATCAACTCATTCACTAAACTGTTTAAATAATTACCTTTGATACAGGTCAATTTACACAGTTAAGAAAGGTAAACAAGACAGGTAACAGTGTGTAACCCATATTCAAGTTGATATCAACCCATATACAAAGCTCTTCAGTAAGGCCTATACTCACACTGGACTGGAATTCAAACTGCAATGGTCCACCATCATCTCTGGAAGAAAATCCAGTTTAAAAGAAGCCATTTTCAGCAAAAAAGCAGGTGCTTCCTTCTACAATGCCAGACCAATTAGAATATCTCAAATGAACGATGACAAAATCCACACAAAAAGCAGACTTCCTCACTTATGACACTAAAAAAAGCCACAGTTAATTTCTGTTAAGTAAATGTCTCTCAGGGTTCAGAAGTCGAAAGGAGTGACATGGAAACAGCTGGGAGAGGCAGACCCCACAAAACTCAACTTAACATGGGGCAAGGAGAGACAACGATGAGGCTCGGCACTGTGCTGGATGACATACACTGGCCGTAGCTCTGGTAAATGGGCTGGGACTGAGGATTAGGACGGGCCCGACAGGCAACTAAAAGGTGCACCCCTGCTCCCACAAAGGAAAGTGCTGACGGAGGGGGACTTTTTTGTGAGTTTTTCTCTTAGCAAAGCAGAACTGAGTGCAGCGTCAGATAAATAAAGTGTCATTTTGATGCAGATAAGCATGAGTGAGTGGCAGGAATGAATAGGGACAGGCAGCACTCTGTTAATCCCTTAGCTGAAGCGCCCCAGGACACAATCAGGTTCGGTAGCGGGCCGTGGACGGTGCAGCTTTCCAGCATGGAGGGGCAGCGGAAAGAAGGGGGAAACAAGCTGTTTGGAGGTCATGCAACAGGGGTCGGGTTATAAGTCACTAGGAAAACCACACAACCAAGGTGCAAAACAACTGCTTTAAATGCAAACAAAACAAGCCAAGGGCAAACAGAGATTCATTGTCTTATGTAGCAAATCTTCAATGGATCTATAATTACTTAAAGATAATTTTACAACAAATCATTCCTTAAGTGTTAAAAATATCTTAAAAGTAAAAACAAATCTAAATGACCCATAATAGTATAGTAAATTGCTATATACGGACCTGAAAGATAATCCTTCGTAAACCTAAATTTACGTGAACAGTGAAACTGATGTTTTGGCAATTTTACCTAATTCATGTGGCATAAAAGGAGATCTGATGGGACATTTGACTGACTGCAACAAGCATGTAATCATTTTATTCCTCCCCAAGTAATGTTTCCGACAGGGGTCACGTCCCAAATGACACATTTGATGTGTACTTGTACACTCATGTCGCTTGCGCATTCCCATGAAGTCCACAAGACCACAGGGTGCCCCATTTGTCATATGATTCTGAAGGGTGCTCAAGAGTGCCCCTTTTACATCCTCCATACACCCTCAATGCACACCCCACACTGATTCGGACTCCATAGTGAACTAGCTGACAATCTAAGCGGCATTACATCAAAGGGTGGAATCTGGGATAGAGCTATTTAAACAGGCTATGTTATCATCGTTAGCCATGCAGAGACATCTAGTGGTTCACTCATTGCAGACATTCTGACTATTTTGGAAAGAGGAAAAAAAACAAAAAACAGAGCGAGGGAATTTCTTCTCGTCTCAGCTTGAAAGCGAAGCTGCTGGAAAGATCTCTTCCTCTTTGAGGCAAAGCCTATGGATGGAGGGCATCCTCACACCCCTGGGGTTAAAAGGTGAAGTATATGTGTTCTTACCCGCCAAGGGCAGGTACTTCCACAGCAGGAAGGGAAAGCTCACATTGAGGTTGCCCGTGCTGTGCTGTGGTCAGGTAGAGGGTCTCAGCGTCGATGCTATCCATCCAGTGCCTTTGTCAAACGCTACAGAAACACATCAAACATTCAGAAACACGTCAAACATTACAGGACACACACAAACAAATACACAGAGGAAAACATACTGGAAGAGAAAAGAAAGAACAAGAGACGACTTCTGACAAAATAGACAGCATGCAAACTGCATGTAACAAACAAAGGGATGCACCGATACCAGTTTTTCTCTCCTGATCCGATTCCGATACATGAACTCTCGGTATCGGCCGATTCCGATCCGATACCATTGTTGTTTTTTCTTAATCAGTTTAGAATATCTATACCTAACTGTGTGGAATTGGGGGTACTCTTTTATATGGAAAGAAAAACAAACCTCTAACTTCACATTACTTCAATATAAATGTGTAACCGCTTAAGAAAAATTGTATTGTTAACTAGTCTATTGGATAATGCAGCAGCAAAGTTAGCAGTAATTCCAGTAAAAGTCTTCAAAATCTGGTGGAATGCTCCTCTGGTGCCGTTCTCGATATATCTTTTAAGCCAGTGGTTCTCAACCCTATTATTCGAGACCCCCAACACTATACATTTTGGATATCTCCCTAATCAAACACACCTGATTCAACTCATCAGCTCGTTAGAGGAGACTACAAGATCTGAATCGGGTGTGTCAGAAAAGGGAGGTATACAAAATGTGCAGTGTTGGTGGGCTCCAGAAACAGGGTTGAGAACCACTATTTTAAGCAAACCAAACTATCAAGAATCTACATCTACAGATGTCGTTCGTGTGTTCTCACTTATTGTGTTCCGAGGGCTAAAAATACCAGCGCACCACAAGCCCAGCGCATGCTTTGAGTGCGTCAACAGAGCAGTGCGCATTCAGACTATATTTCCTTATTAAATGCAGCCTTTTGCAACTCACACAGCTAATGTTTTGGCTTCAGGAGACTTTGACTAAAATGGAGTCATGTGGACTACTTTAATGGTGCTTTTGTTCATTTATGAAATTTTGGAGTTCGACAGTAATGACCTTGAATCAGATTTGGATCGAGATAGGAGTTGATACCAATGTTGATACCAATTCAGGTATCGGATCGGTGCATCCCTAAACAAAACTGCATGCACACAGACATGCAAACTTTAAGACAAAACTCACTGGATGTTCTGAAAACTAGAATCACTGAGAGGTTAGTACATTACAGACCGTATTCTCAGTGTAAGCCAGCTAATCAGTTTGCAGCGGCTCAATCTCAATGACTTCTCAAATTGTTTTAGTTTCGTCTTCCATTTTAAAGAGATTTGGTGCATAACGCTTTATGGAACAGTTAGTTCCAGTCCTCTAATCTGATTAGACAAGTAGAGTTCCAAAAGTGCTCATAATTAGGACAACAGCACTGGGACGCTTCACATTTAGTATCAATGTACTTGTCTGCATTTGTGGTGTTCCAGACAGGTTGCCAGTATGTGCATTACTTAACAGCATTAGCTCCTGCTTTGATGAAACTTACCGAAAGAAAGTTTTGTACCACATTATATTAAAATACAAATAAACAAGTGTATGTTTTTGAGTCAATGACTGGTTGCTTTACTTCAAGGTGCTGTGTTAAAATGAAATCAAAGGGGCTGAGGGGCTATAGTATTTGATGGACTGAACTTGAGCATCCAAATATATTGGGCAACTTAAGAACATTTCATGCATTAATACTTAGTACTTTACAACACAGCAGAACCAGGCTTACAGAAAGAAATCTCTAGCCACAATCAATTTTAATGTAGCTGGATACCACCTGTATATCAATAATTTATCTTCCCCTTGGGAAATTCATGCCATGGAGATCTGAGGTGGCCTCTGATGCCAAGATCATAGTGAGAATGCTCCTGAGACCACAGCAGCAATAATGTGTTGAAAGCAATAACAGATTAATCTGCCCATTACAAATTTCAATGCTCAATTTCTACCATGTGTGGTCTGTACAAAAGACAATAAAATTACTTTAGACTTATAACTATAGTTTTTAAAATCGATATATTGAATGTGTTAAAACATTTTCTTAATCTTTCCATCCTGTGACAGGATGCAGGCCTTGACAGAAGCTACAAGAGTCCAAATTGAATTAAACCCCTGAAGCCGATTATTGTGCAACCAGAATACTAGGGATGTCATTAAATACCAACATATCGATTATTGATCGGCACGTTATTTTATCAATATATTTTTGAGGCATCAATATATTAACATTAGCCAACATTAAATTAGAAGCCTAATTTGTGTGCTTTCCAATGGCATAATAAATTTAGGAAACCACAAGGGGGAGATATAACATTTACTGAAGCCGGTTGACAGTAGGAGAAGTACAGTTGCGGTCCAAACTAGGTTGTGGTTGATCACTATACACACAAAAGTAACAAAGGTTTTTGTACTTCTTCAAGAATGAACAAAGTGACCTTGATGAGTGTGCAGGCAAGTTAGAAATACAACGTTTATTATGAAATGTATCTGTGTGTATTGAATAAGTTTCACTCAAGCTGTCGAACCACAAAAAGACGCAGTTGTAACTGAAAATACATTGTGTAGGCTAGGGATGCTCCGATCGATCAGCCACCGATTGGTATCAGCCGATATTCACGTCCTATGACTCGATCGGTAATTTGGCCAATCGCATAAACTGATCAATCATGTCGTAAAAGATGCGCAGCTCCTTTAAGACTTGAGCAGCATTGTTATGACATCATGGAGTGTGGTGAATACTGCGATAGTGTTGTAAGACAACAAACTTGATTCAGCAGTTAAGAATGATTCAGTGGGAGAGGTATGGCGAATATGAAAAGCCTGTGTACTGTTCTGTTAATGTGGTGATTATTAACCTATTATTATACATTATTATCCTGATCCTTATTATCATTCATGGCGGCAGCTTCTCAGTCTCCACCTGGCATAGGCATCTCAGTAATAATGCGAGTTGCAAAATGTGGTGTAATTCAAACATCTTTATTAAATATCTCCCGATTAAATGACATTAACAATAGTAGCACCCAAAAAGTCCAGAAACGTGCACTTTCTCTACTTTCCTTTAATCTCTTGTCCTCATGAGAGTGTGTGTGCTCCTCTCATTAAAGTTCAAGCAGCAACAAGTGAAAAATTAACTATTAATACAATCATAATTTAATTTAAAGGCAGGGAATGAATTTGTAAATATAATAATTCTTTATACAATATGAAGATACCACACTATAATGTATTAAATATAATGCAAAAATAAAGTAGAAATAAAATAAGGAATAATAATAATTATTATTATATTAAATAATGACAATGAATCAATAACCAAAAATGTCACGTTGAGTTTAACTGCACCTATGGGTTATCAGTTTGTCAAGCTTCATTTTTTTTATATAGCTATCTATCTTAATATAGAGAATATTTTGTTAGCCTATACTTTAAAATCTTTTAACAAAAAAAAAAAAAAAAGCTTTTTAAATAAGCCTTTTAAACTTTAAATTTTTTTGTCAGCACAAATTAGACAAAGTGATATTACTGGGAAGAGAAAAATTCAATTAATAGTGATAGTGTGCAGAAAGCTTACATTTAGCCAGTTATGACAGAGATCCTGATAAAAGGTGAAATAATCGGTATCTGCCGATCAGGTGACAAGAAGATTGTGATCGGTATCAGCTGTGAAAATCCTGATCAGAGCATCCCTAGTGTAGGCTATATGAAAGATACATATACACAATGTCTACACAATGATGGCTGAGTAAATAATCATTGCCCATTGATAATGATTTGGGTTGAATTTAAATGAAAACTAAGCGCGTTGTGTTCAGTAGCACTACAGAATGTGCAGCCTCCAGTGTCGTAGCTCGTCGTCTGTCAGTGGCAGTGTGCGTACCGTGATAAAACAATTATTTTGAATTTTAAAACGTGCCATGTCATCTAAAAGACGTGTCCAGTGTGCTAACCCCTTTACTTTACCCTGCCGCTCACATGGCATATGGTCAGCACAGTGATCTAACATCTAACAACAAACACTCCTGTTCTCTCTAACACTGACACAGAGACACTGCACAGTGGACAAATGGAGCTTTACTGAAGCATCTGGAACGACCCAGCAGCTGAGATCACAACACATACCCTCGCTCACACTACTGACAGATGTATAGATGGCAATTTCAAATTGACCCATCGTCATTTTGGAAGGGTCACAACCAACATCCTGCTCTTCTCTGCACCAGTACAAAAATAACAACTTATAGCACAACACTTAGCTTGGAGCAGCGCCCCGTTTCAGTCTTTCAGAATGCCAGGGGTCAGAAACCTGCAACCTACTCCAGCAGCTCACTCACTGTTCAAAACAGAAGGTTACTTCCTGGCACAAACTTTAAAAAAAAAAAAAAAAAAAAAAGCTGCTGTCATTATACTGAATGTCAAAGCGTTATAAACAGCTCCTAAATGATAGCCAACTAGGCAAAATAAGCAGTGATGAAGCCACATTTTATTTCAACTTGCTGCTTTGTGTACGTGTGATTTTTGTGATATGCATTTCAAAATACAGAGTGTGTCTGCCAAGATCCAAACCAGTTTACAAAAATCAATCAGGTATAAAAAATGTGTTATTAAAAATTTAAAAAATAAATCAGCCATTTAGTGCATTTACCATCTACTAAATAAGTGGCAATGAAAGCCATGCACATGCACAGGAAGGTTGCAACACAAATCTTATATCACCAGACAAATATTAGCCTAGTCTAACCATTACATAGGAGAAAGCAGCTCTGAAGTCCCTGAAATAATAGAAATATTTTTAATTGAATTTCTTTACATTACATGGGTCATATCATAAGTGTAGAACATTATTTTCCCCTGATGTCCACATACAATGTTAGCCAAGGTTTCTTGCACAAAAACAGGGGTAATGTATTTTTATTATTATTTTGTACTCCCTCTCAGTCCTTTAGGATTAAACTTGCTATGTGCCCTCTTCACATGAGAAAGGAGTAACTAACAACAGTTATCGTGTGACCCCATTTACAACGTGGAACACATATTTCTGAGCAAGCAGCAAAATTGTGCACAGTCACAATAGAAATGATCATAAAATCGGCTGACACGTCTACCACTATATCGTTTTAACCAGTATAACAACCACCACATATTTCAAAGGGTGCATGAAAATTTGATTTCTCATTATATGACCCCTTTAAATATTCCACATTGGGGATACCAAATGTACCGGTACTTCGTACCAAGTTGATACTAAAATAAAGATGTCAATACCAGAGTTTCTGCAGTACCGGTAGTACTGAGTAATAATCAAATTGAGTATGACACACTGGCTGACACTATACTGCTTTCAAATGCTTACACAGTAATTTGACATATTTGGGAAAAAAATTATGCACAATTAATTTAATCAAAATCATGATAGGTCCTAGTATGACTACTAAACCTCAAAAGTATAAATAACTGTCTGTATGTGCTGCGCACTTTACAGTCAATGTGTGAAGTAGTGTTGGGCGATATGCAATAAATATGTTGGCAATATTTTTATTTAAAAAAATATTGCGCTATCTAGGGATGCTCCGATCAATCGGCCACCGATCAGTATCGGCCAATATTCACGTCCTATGACTCGAGTGGTGATTGGTAATTTGGCTGATCGCATAAACCAATTGCTCATGTCGCAAAAGATGCATGGCTCTTTTAAGATTTCAGCAGCACTGTCATGGCATCACGGAGTGTGGGGAATACTGGCATGGTGTAAGACAACAAACTTGATTAAGCAGTTAAGGACAATGCAGTGGGAGAGGTATGGTGAATATGAAAAATGTGTGTACTGTTCTGTTAATGTGGCGTTTCACACGTGACAAGCAAAGGAAAAACAGCGTGAGCTGTGAAACGGTCCTTATCATTCATGGCGGCAGCTTCTCAGTCTCCGGCTGGCATTGGCATCTTAGTAATAATGTGAGTTACAAGAATGTGGTGCAATTCAAACATGTTTATTAAATATCTCCTGATATTTGTAGTGTTCCTCTCATTAAAGTTCAAGCACAAACAAGTGTAAAATGAACTATTAATTCAATCATTCAACTAAATGAAAAGGCAGGGAAGAAATTTATAAATCTAATAATTATTTTAACAATGTTAAAGCTCATATAATGTATTATCTATAATGCAAAAATAAAATAGAAATAAAATAAGTAATAATAATAATAATTATATGAAATAATGACAACAAATCAAAAATGTTACATTGAGTTTAATTGCACCTATGGGTTATCAGAGCATCCCTTGTAATTTTACAATATTGTTGATCATCGTCTGTCAATGACTGTTGCATTCATCATCGTGATATTTGTCAGATATCGTATACATTGTTCTATCGCCAGCCCTAGTGTGAATCCGCTCATAAGCTAAATAACAGCATAAAGAGCACTGCACTCTGATAAAAACAGATGTAATTTTTGCGCCACTAGCACCACCAAATTGAATTGAAAAAAATGTTTTCAAAACAGCTTTCTGAAACAAACTAAAAAGCCTTCATGTACAAATAAAAGCTTTACTGTATAGTAAACTGTAATATTCACAATCATAATTATAATAATGTTTAAGCAATATCTCACAAGTAAGAGTACTGTTGTACTGTTAAAAAAAGCACATCAAAAAGTTTCCCGATTTTGCTGATGGAAACGCAAATTATAGCTAAAGTGTCAACATAATATTTTTCCATTTAACTCTAGTGCAAAAAATATGTAGATCCTTCAAATGTCATGAAAAACTGCTTTGGAAACACTTTGTCGAGAAAATTGGCATTAACGCAAAAATATATCGTCACATGACAGAATTTACCCCAATCGTTAGCCTGTGTTAATCTTGACGACAACGTATACATTCATGAAAGCCAATTTATTGTAAGCGAAGCATTACTCGCACTTTTATGGATTGGTCTTAATTGCGTATCTGCACAGATCTGATGCTGCAAACACATCTGCGTCATGACACTTCCAGGAGTGCCAACATAAATATCTCGTATCATCCACCGGTCATCGACAAGTGCACGGAGAACAAATGAGTGGCCACTCTTTGTGATTAATTTAATCGCGGTAGACTATTAATTGCTTTTCCACACCATTCAAAATAACAGATGGCAGTCATGGAATTAGCCCACAATACAAAAAAACATAATTTCTGTGTACAAAGATGTTTTAAATTAAAAATACACAATACTAGAAGAAAAGCTTCAGTATAGAACACTAACATATAGCCCAATTCTAAAAAATTATTGTTTAGCTTACTTTTGAAAAAATGCCAGACAATTCCCTGTATTAAATTAAATAAACTACCTAACGAAAAAATAATTGTTAGGCCTATATACTTGCCTTTACTTTACATAAGCTTAAATTAGTCTTACCCTGTTTTGTAGATGAAAAAAAGTGGCTGAATGACATTCTCAGAATGTTCTACACTTCAGGATTATAAACTATCAGAACTATGTCCAATGAGTTCACTTTCAGAAAAATAGATTTTGAACATTTTTAAACTTTTAAATATTTTAAATCTAACCCTCTTTACCTCGGATCGCATTTCATGAGCTTCTTCAGAAAATCTCAATTGCATTATGACGCTAAAATTAATTTTAGATGACAATCAAGTTCAGTTGGTTGTCAAAAATTGCTGGACAAATATGCGGGACATAATGCAGTTGTGATGGCAATGCTTCAGATTAGATGATTGTTCAAAATTGCCTATTGATTATCAGGAATGTATTATATATGTAAACCCTGATATTACACAGCATCAATTTTTCTTTAATAGTTGTGCAGACAGCATATACACATTGATGGATGGTCCTTATACTATGACTGAAAGTTTCCCACACTACTTGGTGCAGGTTGCCAGCTTGAACAGGGCCATGACGATTCGCTTTCGGGTCAGAACCGGTGGCAACCTGTGATAGGCGCAACATCAGGACCAATATTACAGTCCTATCAGAAGGGCAACTGTTCCCTTTTGACTGCAATTCCTCCTCTTCTGATTGCATTTATTTGTGAAATTAAAATGACAGTAAGCTGGCTAATTTCAATGAATTGTCTCAATTCTCTCCCCATTTTACAAAACTTCAGAGGAAAAAAATTAGGGACACGAAAGGTACACAATTAGTGATAAACACACATTTCTGTATGGAAACAGCTTAAGGGCAGATTTCTTTTGCGATAAACCAAAACTTATGCGACAAAGTGTTTAAGCATGACGTCATCACGTACACCATTGTTATCGATAAAGGGTCATTTGAATGGAAACAGGCATAAGACGGCAAATTTCACAATTTTGTTTTACACATTTTCCCTTTGTCGATAACAAAACAGCGCGAAAAGTGGATGGAAACTAGGTTATTGATAGCAATGGTGGTGCAAAATGCTAAATTCTGGAACTACACATGTATGACAAATACAGCTGAAGTCAGAAGTTTTCATACACTTAGGTTGAAGTCATTAAAACTAATTTTTAACCACTCCACAGATTTAATATTAGCAAATTAGTTTTGGCAAGTTGTTTAGGACATCTACTTTGTGCATGACACGAGCAATTTTTCCAACAATTGTTTAACAATTTTCACTTTTAATTGACTATATCACAATTACAGTGGGTCAGAAGTTTACATACACTAAGTTAACTGTGCCTTTAAGCTGCTTGGAAAATTCCAGAAAACAATGTCAAGCCTTTAGACAATTAGCTTCTGATAGGAGGTGTACTGAATTGGAGGTGTACCTGTGGATGTATTTTAAGGCCTACCTTCAAACTCAGTTCTTCTTTGCTTGACATCAGGGGGAAATCAAAAGAAATCAGCCAAGACCTCAGAAATAAAAATTGTGGACCTCCACAAGTCTGATCCATCCTTGGGAGCAATTTCCAAATGCCTGAAGGTACCACGTTCATCTGTGCAAACAATAGTACACAAGTATAAAACACCACAGGACCACGCAGCCATCATACCGCTCAGGAAAGAGACGCATTCTGTCTCCAAGAGATGAACGTAGATTGGTGCAAAAAGTGCAAATCAATCCCAGAACAACAGCAAAGGACCTTGTGAAGATGCTGGAGGAAACGGGTAGAAAAGTATCCATATCCACAGTATAACGAGTCCTATATCGACATAACCCGAAAGGCTGCTCAGCAAGTAAGAAGCCACTGCTCCAAAACTGCCATAAAAAAAGCCAGACTACAGTTTGCAAGTGCACATGGGGACAAAGATCTTACTTTTTGTAGAAATGTCCTCTGGTCAAATGAAACAAAAATGTAACTGTTTGGCCATAATGACCATCGTTATGTTTGGAGGAAAAAGGGTGAAGCTTGAAAGCCGAAAAACACCATCCCAACCGTGAAGCATGGGGGTGGCAGCATCATGTTGTGGGGGTGCTTTGATGCAGGATTGACTGGTGCACTTCACAAAACAGATGGCATCATGAGAAAGTAAAATTATGTGGCTATACTGAAGCAACATCTCAAGACATCAACCAGGAAGTTAAAGCTCGGTCGCAAATTGAGTCTTCCAAATGGACAATGACCCCAAGCATACCTCCAAAGTTGTGGCAAAATGGCTTAAGGACAACAAAGTCAAGGTACTGGAGGGACCATCACAAAGCCCTGAACTCAATCCAATAGAGTTCCAATCCAATCCAACCAGTTACACCAGTTCTGTCTGGAGGAATGGGCCAAAATTCCAGCAACTTATTGTGAGAAGCTTGTGGAAGGCTTCCCAAGAAGTTTGATCCAAGTTAAATAATTTAAAGGCAATGCTACCAAATTCTAACAAAGGGCATGTAAACTTCTGACCCACTGGGAATGTGATGAAAGAAATAAAAGCTGAAATAAATAATTCTCTCTACTATTATTCTGACATTTCACATTCTTAAAATAAAGTAGTGATCCTAACTGACCTAAGACAGGGAATGTTTTCTACGATTAAATGTCAGGAGTTGTATTTGGCTAAGGTGTGTGTAAACTTCTGACTACAACTGTACCTTAAATGAGTAGAAAGTAACAAACTACTAATCCATGCACTAGCAGCAAAACATCCAAACAGAAAAAGAATGCAGTATTAGAGCTTATGTATGTAAAGCACTCAGTCCGTTTACATGTACAGTTATAATTGAGCTACAATAAAATTTTCTAGGTCTGTTAGTCCGACTTCGCAAAAATCCAACTGGTACGACGTCAGTCGGACTAAGGCATTTAAATGATGATTTACAAAGACAAATTAATGTTACAGACCAAATGAAATCGAACTTTGAAGTGCATGTAAACTTACTTGGCTCTCATTGAAAGCTCAATACTCCAGGCAAGTAACCACAAGCACAGAGCTTCCAAATAGCCTGAGGAACACAGGCCAGATTTGATCATTTCTATGATAGACAACAAAATGGAAACCAAAAGAAACTGAAATTCAGGCGCAAGTACAGTTGTTGTTTTGGTTCAAATAGTTATGCAGATTTCTCAGCAGGTATGTGGTCAGGCTTCATTGGGAATGAAAATAAACTTATCTGAGACCTCTCAAACAAGTTTGTTGACTTAAAGAGTTCCAGCTGAATGTTGCCTATGAGCCGTTTGATATATCTAGTCAAATCATGTTCTTATGCATTTTCCAAAATATTGTAACGCAGAACTACCTTTCCCCTTACCGCACGTGACAGCGTGATGTCTTGCAAAACAAAAAGTATATTGTAATTCAGCCCAACACAAAATTGAGAACCACTTACCCTCTCTGTGGCCTTGCTTTTCTGAAACGTTGCTCCAGTCGACCTGTAAAAAGGACAGTTGTGCGGTCAGAATGGTATATTATCAATGAACATCTGTGTTGATTCCCAGTTTGTGTGGACTTGTCTACATTTTATCCATTACATACAGAGTCTTCATTACCATACTGAGTAAGACACTAAAGAGGGTAAATTTCTCTTGTTGTGTATCATTAATACTGGGCCTATTAGGTTTTTTTCGTGCCTTGGAAACAAACAGATCTTACATGAGAGTCTATTCTTAACATCTTGCTAAAGTTAGATAAGATGTGATCAGGACAGTCAGAATTAGTCTTATGCAATGTAGCCTAATATTATGCAAACGTAGAACGCAACCATGTATTGCCTTTCTAGATACATTAAGATATTACCTAATATCATTACAAATTTTCCACTTAATTCTGACAATCATATATGCACATCCTGTTTGTTTCTTTATGCCTGAGGGAGCACAGTATTTCAGATTCAGAGAAGTTGATATGGCATTCCTAATCACAATATTATGGTGAAAATATATCCATTAACTTGATTGATTGATTGTTCCAGAAGATGAGGTGGGGTCACGACTTGATGTCAGCTGCGTAAAAGAAACGAAGCCCAATATAAACCTTCCACAGCAGAATTACATACTCATAAATATGTCTTAGCCATTACAAGGCTGGCTGGACCTTCTCCCTCTTCATGGCAGCAGTCTCATTCAACAGCATGTTTCAAACTTTTAAGGTCTTTGCCCTGAAAAGCTTTTACCTACAAGGCTCACATTCTAGATGTTACTCATTATTTATACCAAACTACACTTCAAGGTTTTTACATCATTAACATTATTCCTAACAGAACCTACAGTCCAAAGTAGATCATGTTGCTACAGTCACCATGGCAAGCTGATTTATCTTTTAATGCTCCCAGCGTCATTGTAATTGCATTTTTACTAATATTTCAATAAGAGAGCTCTACAGTACATTTTCATTTTACTACTATAAATTCCAATTACTGAGCTCTCTATTTAGATTTTTACTAGTCAGAATTCCAATTGCAGAGTGGTACATTTGTATTACAGAGCTCTGCAAACGCATTGTTTCTAGTAAGAATTATAATTACAGAGCTCTCTAATTCAATTTCAAAGCTTTCTGATTTGCCGTTTCGTTTATGGATTTCCCGTTGCATTTTACGATTTGTTGTGTTTCTGAATTGTCTTTGGATTTGCCTCTGTTGTTTTTGGTATTTATTGCCATATCATCATCAAGGGCTATATCATGGCAAGTACAAGTTATAATAAAAAAATAAATAAATACAGCAAAAAAGATAAAAATACATTCAAGCATAAAAGAAAGAAAAAACACACATATATACACTGGCGGCCAAAAGTTTGGAATAATGTACAGATTTTGCTGTTTCGGAAGGAAATTGGTACTTTTATTTACCAAAGTGACATTCAACTGATCACAATGTATAGTCAGGACATTACTGATGTAAAAAAACAGCACCATCACTATTTGAAAAAAGTCATTTTTGATCAAATATAGACAGGCCCCATTTCCAGCAGCCATCACTCCAACATCTTATCCTTGAGAAATCATGCTAAATTGCTAATTTGGTACTAGAAAATCACTTGCCATTATATCAAACACAGCTGAAAGCCATCTGGTTCATTAAATGAAGCTTAACATTGTCTTTGTTTTTGAGTTGCCACAGTAATGAAGTCTATACAATGCTTGAAATTGCCAAAAAAAACTGAAGATTTCAAACAAAGGTGTACACTAAAGTCTTCAAAGACAAAGGACAACTGGCTCTAACAAGGACAGAAAGAGATGTGGAAGGCCAGATGTACAACTAAACAAGAGGATAAGTACATCAGAGTCTCTAGTTTGAGAAATAGACGCCTCACATGTCCTCAGCTGACAGCTTCATTGAATTCTACCTGCTCAACACCAGTTTCATGTTCAACAGTAAAGAGAAGACTCAGGGGTGCAGGCCTTATGGGAAGAATTGCAAAGAAAAAGCCACTTTTGAAACAGAAAAACAAAAAGAAAAGGTTAGAGTGGGCAAAGAAACACAGACATTGGACAACAGATAATTGGAAAAGGGTGTTATGGATCTTAACCCCATTGAGCTTTTGTGGGATCAGCTAGACCAGTGTCTCCCAACCTTTCTTCTGCCACAGCACACTTTTTACGACTAAAAAAATTCTACTGCACACCACTATCCCACATAGGCTAACCATCGTCAATATTTTTCCTTTTCAAGAATTTGTCCATGTATTCTGTCCATCTTAGTAGCGTGTTTACTTGTAATGTTTGAAATTCGGCTATGCAAATAAAAAATAAAAATAAATAAATAAAAATCACATAGGTAGGCCACGTTGTGTGAGGTCACAGGTGGCAAGAGCGCTAAATGGTCAATGAAAAAACAACAAATTTGCTTTTCTAATTTGTAGATTTGTTCTTGCAATGCCACAACAAATTACAGGGATGCAAACTCATGAGGGGCTAAAAAGATAAGACAATCACTGGTCCACGAACATTTTTTCTAGGGATTAAAGAATAAGCTAAAAGCACTAATTCCAGCTATTTTAGTGATTCGAGTTTATGCAAGTTCACAAATGTGCAGAATTATCTGCAAAATAAAGAGTATTTTGGTGAGGCTTGCTTCTGTTTCACAAATTTGTTCAATTTTATTAACTGATTAGTTCAGTGACCCCTTCTGGAAATGTCACTAGGTGGCGACAAATGAGCGTCTTATGTGCTATGAGTGAGTCAGTGGCTTTGTCTTGTTTGGAAGGCTGCGTCCTCCGGAGGTTGCATTTGTCGGCCACATATGTTATCGAGGATGTCTTGTTTCATAAAAGCGAGTAGGACACTTCGAATGCGACCTTCTTTCACGGGAATTCGGAGGATGCATGAGGTGTATCCTTCGTGGGCACTCACAACCCACAATTCTTTGCTTCAACAGAAATGTGTAAAAAAAAATAACGCCAATTTGCCTGTAAATATGATGTTCAAACGCAAGTAATGTTAATTCCCAAGTTGAAGTACCTCAGTAGATGGGTGCAGAGTATATAATATGTATAATTATATTAATATATAATTAAAGTATTAGACTAAAAGTACAACTGTAAAATCTATTTTCTTTTCTTTACATCATAACTCTCCTAAAATGTACCTCATACATTCCCGTCCAGAGGGACTTTGTTCCCTTGTTCAAAGCGCTCGTGCTTGTTAAAAAGTGGCCTGCTTTCATAGCAACCATGTTACCTTCCGTTTCCCCTATGAAGGCCGTCTCATTTAAACGAGGCTTGTTTAAAGGAGGACACTCGGTATACTGCAGCCTTCAAAGGACGCGTCCTACCTAGCATGCAGCCTTCCAAACGAGACACAGCCAGTGAATCATTTTGAGTCATTCATGACCAAAATCTACCTAGAGACTTTATAGTGTTTAAGCTTTAAAAGAACAAAGCAGATCTTACTTCAGTCTGAGCATAATTTTTCATCCAAAAAGACAATAATAGTCTAATTATAGTGTGTTTCAATAATGTCCTTACCTTCTCCTTTATTAAAACTTGCATGGCTACAAATCTACTGACTTCAGTATAAGAATTATAAACACACAGCAGATCTACAGTATCATTTTCCTCTGTAGCCTATTTAAACAGCTGAGCATGGCTTTTATCAGAAAAGACCACAATAATAGACAAATAATAATCATTTTAAGTTTCAATAATGTTCTTTCGTCATTGTAAAGCGCATTTCACATGAGTTCAGTCGAGGCGTCAACACTCCGTTCAACGCCAGCGTCAAGCGGCGCATTGCCCTCCACATGACAAGAGTTGCAGAAAGCGTCATAGAGGGGTGATTTTACGAGTTTGCCATGTAAAAAAGCGGGAGGTGTGCACAATAAACATTGAAAACATGTATTTGGAAGAGAGAAAAAAAGCTTGCAGTTGCTTTGATAGAAGAAAGTAATAAAAGGACTTTATGTTTATGTTTAGGTCTAAACGTTTTCTTGGTGAATTTAAATTTGTTCAATAACTGGGGTCACTGATATTCCTAAACGATAAGGTAATATTTAATTAAAAGAAATTGAGACATTCAATGTCTCTTCGTAAATTTGGACAGTTTTTAAATATTTCTTGTTGCTTAGTACTCTCAAAGACATTATTGGTGACGTAAAAATGTGTGTGAAAAACACTTTGGTGTAAAGTGGCGTCACTTCATAGACTTCAATGTATTCTGCAGCGCTGACGTGAATCATGTGAAAGACCCTTAACGCGTATAAATAGTCACTTTTGCACATTAATCATTGGTCTTCACAGTCACAAAAGTGACCAATTATGGTTTCAAAACGGCGAATTTCTCCGAAAGGTGAGGAGTTTGGATCCCTGAAATTTTTTTTTTTTTTTTCCATGCATTTATTTATTTTGTGGAATTTGATAATTTTCCACGGCACACCTGACAATCTTTCACTAGTGTGCCCTGGCACAGTGGTTGGGAAACACTGAGCTAGACTGTAAGGTGCATGAGAAGTGTCCGACAAGACAGCCACATCTATGGCAAGTGCTACATGAAGCATGGGGTGAAATGTCACCTGAGTATTTGGACAAACTGACAGCTGGAATGCCAATGATCTGCAAAGCTGTCATTGTTGCACGTGGAGGACTGTTTTGATGAGAACTCTTTGATGTAGTTTCTTACTTTTTTTTTTTCAAATTGTAATAGTAATTTTTCACATCCTGACTATACATTGTGTTCAGTTGAATGCCACTTTGGTGAATAAAAGTACCAGTTTCTTTCCATCCAGCAAAATCTGTATATTATTCCAAACTTTTGGCCACCAGTGTAAAATAAATATATATATATATATATATATATATATATATATATATATATATATAAAAATAAATAAGAGTCTTTAACTGGATTCATGTTAAAAATTCTAAAAGTTTTCCAGGTGACACCCTGTACTCAACAAATCCTTCAAAACATTATCTGAAAATAAATGTTGCCTAATTACATTAAAGGCAGAACAGTCCAAAAGAATATGTTTGGATTTGCCATTGTGTTTTTAGAATTGTTGTTTTGTTTTGAACTTCACAGCCACTGTAGATTCTTGGGACAAATTATTTTAAAATGGTCTCTCTGATGAAATTTTTTTTTATTTAAAGAAAATTCACATTTAGCTTAATGCTAATACAATGACTGATAGATAAATATCGGAAGCTATATTTGTGCTGAGTTCCACACAAACAGGTTCGCTCTGAGAAGTTTTCTATTTAATATTTACATTCATTTATTTAATGCACTGCTGTTGCTGCCATCAAAGGGTTGCTTGTTAACTCTTGGACATAAATCCTCTGCTTTGGGTAATGTTCCTGTTACTTTGCACAGGTTTATTTGTGAGGTGCTGCGGAGAGTATTTGTCAGGAATCATTCTACAGATTCTTTCTGACACTGCTTTAATAAATAGTTTAGCTGTAAAAAGGCTTTTCAAACTGTTGGATGCCGTGAACCACATGTCGCACCACACAATATTTATAATCTAACAGCTGTGCTTCTGAATGCGGAGCAGATCACCATGTGAATTAAAGTGCTCCTGTGTTCAGTATGCGCAAAGGCGCATTGAAGCATGTCATTCAGCATCTAGGATGCGCATAAGCTTTTTTTGCTGCTCTGTATTGGAACTTTTCTTGTTTCTTTAGTAGTTTTGTGGGATTAGTCGTTTTGTGGGATATGAGGTTATAGTTATTTAGCCTATTTAATTATTGAATATCTGTTAGTTATCCTGTTAAAGAGCACCTATTATGGTTTTTAAATGTGCCTAATTTTGTTTTAAAGGTATCATACAATAGATTTACATGCATCCAAGGTCAAAAAACACTTTAATTTGCTCATAATTTAAATTGCAGCATTACCTTTTTTTCCCCAGTGTCAAAAATGACTCCTTCAATGATCCATTCTAAACTCCTCCTTTCAGAGAGCCTACTCTGCTCTGATTGGTCAGATGTCCCAGTCGGTTGTGATTGGTCTACCGCTTAGTGTAGTGTTTGAGGGCGGGTCAAAGCTGTTCGCGAGCAGCCAATGAAGACCAGAGGTGGGTTTTTTGTTACCAAATTACGTAGGTTAGTACAGGAAGTACGTCTGGAATTACTAACGACTCGTTTCAGGTGTTCAGAATCGGTTCTTTCTTTTGGGAGTCAATAACTCCTTTTGTTGTGCACTTTGATTTTTGAAACTTTGCAGACTTTTTTACATTCACAAACAGCAATATAACACACTACATTAAAGATAATATTTGAAAAACCATAATAGGTGCTCTTTAAATAGCTGTGCTTAGCATCCATGTGTCTTTATGAAACACATCTGATTTGGTAACACGGACATATATTGCAGCCTAATTATACATGTGTTCCTTAACACTGACTAGTCAATAGCTCAGACAATGCTGGTCAATTAGTGGTTTTAAACTTTTAGTTTTGCACATCCCTACCTGCAAATTCTGTATTACATTGTGAAAAAATTGTCATTTCAGACACAAGTTCTTCAATAGACATTTCTTTCGGAGGAAAAGGAGTTAACACGGCTAAATACATCAAAACATCAACTCACAATACTTACAGAATCATAATACTTTTTAAAACAAATCGCAATACATATAGAATCTGCATGTAAATATCGTTGTAATATTGAATCGGGAGGTCTGTGGCAATTCCCAGCCCTAATACATACTTTGATGAACTCGTTTTTAGTGCTTCAACAACTTAATACTCTTGAATCCACGAATTACGTTGCCTTTATTAAATGTACAGTTATTTAAGAAATTAATGCATATTCCCTCAATACAAAAGCATTTTTGGCTGTGCTCTCACCGAACGACACAGACACACCATGCAGAAATATGGAATCAAACCACCGTGTTGACAACTACACATGGAGCCTACATCGTAGGTTCGACACAGAAGTATAAACTGGCCTGTACTGGTTAAAACTGAATTGCAGAGCTCTGTAAATAATGTATGGGAGTCACTGGAAACATATGACAAGGAAATATTCAATTGTTGAGCTGTCTTATTGGAATTCCTACTAGTAAAAAATGCAATTATGACAAGTAACACTGGGACCATTAAAAGATAATCTGGCCTTCCATACAGTCACTACATCATGTTCATGCACTGAATGACAAGTTCTTCTACATGTGAGACTGGTTGGATATTCAGGTATAATGCTCTCTGAAATGACTTGAGGAATTCAACAGTTTCGGCTCTGAATTAACAGCACAATATTGCATTATGAGGCTGCTGCACGAGACTGTTGGGACACTCTTATCAAATGATAGTGATAGTTCACGTGACAGTGCTGAACAGAGCATGCAGACGGTCTGCTCAACAGGCCTATGTGCTAAAAGCAGCAGGCCAGTGGCCAGCAGCTCTGACTCATTGCATATAACTCTGCATATCCAATACATTTTCTCGAGACACATTTTGTGGAGACCAGCAACGTTATGACCAAAATTCATGCATTTGATACGAACAGAAATATTGAATCTGACGATCTCAGATGTGGTTAACACTGGTTTGGGGTATATTTCTGATTAGCACGTTAGATTTGAAAATACCAACGTTGAACCAAAGCTTTATTCCTTCGCAGCATGCAGTTGGCAAGTCGCTAGTCTAACTTTTGCTGGGATATCGATACTTCCATTCGATCGATAAGCGATTAGCCACGTTACATGCACAAGGACACTTTGGGCTTTTACAAATGGGGAAGTCTGTGACAAGATGACAGGATCTATATATAAGTTATCTTTGACCTGCAACTAACTTAGTAATTAAATACATAACCTGTCTGTACATTCACCCAGTTTAAGTGAAAATGGCAGAGGAGTGACCGTGCGTTTTCCAAGAGGACTGCTAGCTTGTTAATTTCTCTAGCTATCACAGTGAAGATGCATGCAATTTAAAGACCACATATGCAATGAGCGATCTGTCCGAACTTTACACATCACCTGCACCCTTTTTTCGTGTTTTACACGATTTTAACTATTCTCAACCCCATGATGACAAACTTAGCGGAACATCGCGTTAGCACGCCAAAGTTACACAAATTATCATAACTCCTGACGCCACCGTCTGACAGCATGTGTACGCTGAATGAGTGTTAAAGTCCGTGCTCTGTGGTCGATCTGCTCTTACATAATGACGCATGTTAGCGCGTGCTGCTAGCGACCGTAAACAACCACCACTTCGCTCGCGCAGCTACAGCCGCGATCAATCAACACTTACCCTCGATGCCCCCTTTTTCAGTCGGTGGAAATTAAGTAGGTATGGTGTGCTGACACAAGGGAATGATTGTGTAGTGGGATTTATGAGTTCGCCGTTTTCGCTGATTACGTCTTCCCACGACAACCTACTTTCTGGGTGGAAGAGGGATGGTGCAAGATGGCTGTCTTTCCTGCATGCACCATTACATTTATGAAAAGGGGAGTGGGGTGGAGCCTCTTTCAAAAACAAATTGAGCAAATGTATACTTTTGGTGCCAAAACGTTGACAGACGCTACTAGAATATGAATATATTTATTTGTCTTTTTGTTACATTCCAATTAAAATACTTATAACAGCAGTTAAAAGGCAATTTTACGCATAAGTTCCCCCCTCTTGAAAAATACATATAAGCGTTTCTCTCACGTGGTCGCAATAAAAGCCCAAGAAGGTCTGTGAGTTGTATGGACATAAACATCAATGTGGTGTCACTGACCGACTTTAAAAGTGTCAAATAACGGGACGGTTACTGAGATTAAGCGAGTTGTATTTATCTGGTCATGTGATTCTAAAATGGCAGCCCCCATGTGTGGACCCTCTCCATGTAGAATAAAACAGCTTTTATAAGATTACTGTTATGACTGGAGTCTTCATTTTAATGTGATTGCTCATGATTTCCTACATATATTGCAAAATTACAATTCATGTCTTTAGGAGTTAAACTTTTTTTAATGAGGAATAAATTACTGAGTGCACCTTTGAAAACAGATGGGGCAATATCGAGCTGTTCAAGGATGTCAAACAGGCGACGAAGAAAAAATGTGTAGTGGGCATGTAGGACTGATGAAAATATAACTCACATGACGCGTGTAAAGTCGTATGTGTTGTCCGTTTATATTAGGAATAATGTCTGGTGTTCTAGCAAGGATTTAATTTTATCCCTATCCGTACACTTCGCTTACAATGTTGTCATGGTAAAGATCACCACGGGAGAATGATTTAATCGTGTGGACTACTTGGTGCGCTTCCATTCAGGTCGATGACAGACTATCAAAATTACTTAATCAATAATGATGCTACTAAATCTTTCAGGCTAAAAAACGTGTTAAAGTACCTCTTAAGTAGTGGCGTTGCTAGAGTTGGAAGGGATAAGAGAATTTACACAAGTAAAGAAAGGGTGTGGGGCTAAATCCTCAGAATGCCTGCAATTATTTTAACTTAGAAGGAGTCTAAGATTTTGCTAAATGGCATCATTAAGTGTACTGAATTGTAGTGCTGGAGAGCTACCAGTGAGCTCCCTACTAGATGCTTACCGCATCACTGATGCTTGATGTGACTAAGATAAAGAAGATAGAACTGATATTTTATTGTTTGCACTGCAAGGAGGTACCAACTCTAATGTTTTTACATTGTATGGACTACTATTCACTTGTTAACATCTTAAAAAATCTTTGAAATATAAAAGAAATCTGGCCCTTTAAAAAGTAACTGTCTGCATAAGTCTATCTACTTCTCATTTACTAGCCTTGAGCTCCCTATCTCCTCCTGACTGGAAGTTTTAGTCTGTTTTCTGAAAAATGTAGTTATTTCCTGCATTTCTTCATATCTGTAAATATGATTTATAATATAGCCAACATGTAGAATACTCCAAGCAATGTACTCCAAGGCTACAAGCATTTTAATTTGGGAAAAGTGGTTTATTAACTAAGATGTGGAAAGCTAGCAAACTAATCTCTGATTTAACTATGGCTTCATGAATGAGTTAGCTAGCTAGCTTGCTGAGCTCAAGTAAGAACAACTGATTTGTCCAAATTTTAGGTAAGAAACAACGTACACTAAATGATGTTATCAGGCAGCTACCTAGCTGTCTATATCAAACCTAGATAAAATATTTATAATATCTAGCTCGATTACATTCTTCTGTTACAATGTACATGTATTTATATATACAGTTATAATGCATTTCATTGAATAACGTAAATTAATTTACCACAAATTATGTCAGAATTCAAACTATAAACTTACTAGGCCACATTATAAACTGTGAACAGTTATTAAGCATAGAAGTCAGACATAAGTTCTCAATTTTGCTAAACATTGGATAGTACTGTCTCTGATAGCACACGTACATCACACAGACGTCTATTTGATGTGCGTGTTTACATCTGGAAGACATATTTGAGGTTGTTTGCTCATCTGCAATACATCTATAAGATGTTTCCTCTCGGATATCAATAAGACATTCAGCAGATGTCTTTGAGACGTTTATGATTTAGAATGTTTCTAAATCTGATCTTTTTAAGATGTTTAGATGATGTTAATTATCTTGTTAGGCTTTCCAGGTCTAAAGATCTAAAACAGACATCTCAGAGATGTGCGTGTGCTATCTGGGTGGTTACACATGCATATTTACCTGATAGCACACATATATCACCCAGACATCTATCTGATGTGTGTTTACATCAGGAAGACGTATTTTTTACATTGTTTGTTCATCTGCAATACGTCTATAAGACGTATGTCAATGGCTGTGTCTCGTTTCGAAGGCTGCGTGCTAGGTAGGACGCGTCCTTTGTAGGCTGCAGTATACCGAGTGTCCTTTAAATAAGCCTCGTTTAAACGAGACGGTCTCCGTAGGACAAATGGAAACGGAACGTAACATGGTTGCTATGACAGCATGCCACTCTTTAACAAGCACGAGCCCTTTGAGTGAGAAGGGAACAAAGTACCTTTAGAAGGGAATGTATGAGGTACATTTTAGGAGAGTTATAATGATGTAAAGAGAAAAGAAAATAGATTTTACAGGTGTACTTTTAGTCTAATACTTTATTTTAATTATATATTAATATAATTATACATATTATATAATCTGCACCCATCTACTGAGATACTTCAACTTGGGAATTAACATTACTTACGTTTGAACATCATATTTACGGGCAAATTGGCGTAATTTTCTTTAGACATTTCCGTTGAAGCAAAGAATTGTGGGTTGTGAATGCCCACGAAGGATACACCTCATGCATCCTCCGAATTCCCATGAAAGAAGGTCGCATTCGAAGTGTCCTACTCGCTTTTATATAACGAGACAGCCTTGATGACATATGCAGCCGACAAATGCAACCTCTGGAGAACGCATCCTTCCAAACGAGACACAGCCAATAAGTTTGTCTCGGATGTCAATAAGACATTCAGCAGATGTCTTTGAGATGTTTATGATTTAGAATGTTTGTAAATCTGATACTTTTAAGATGTTTAGCAGATGTTCATTAAAATGTGATGCTTTCCTGATGGAAAGACGTAAAACAAAAATCTCGGAGATGTACGTGTGCTATCTGGATTACCTCATCAGTTCTTTAAAACAATGACGTTTTGTAGAAAACTGACGAGTGACAACAGTTCTACCTACTGGAACAGGTTGTGTTCAACAGCTGGCTATAAACGCAAAGGCTTTAAAACCCAGCAGACGGTTGTTTCTGCGCCAGTGTACTGAAAGAACACGCAAGCGGTAATCAACCATGGCCAGCGGCCACTGCTTTTCATCACGGATGGACTACTGGCAGAACAGTCATAAAATATTCAAAATATTCAAATTAAAAATATTGGAGAGTTGTCTGCCCCGCCCCAGACTCAAAGCTCATTGCGGGTTGCCAGAATGTTGACACGCAAATTAGCTAACTCAACATCCGTTTTAAAGGATTTCTGGGCTTTAAGGTGTCTCCATCTTCCAAAGACATCTCCAGTATTTATCCTTGTTTTACTACGCCTCTGGTCATGGTGGTTTTTAGACAGATGGCGAGACTTTTTAGGTCGGGTGGAATCTGTTATCTCTGATCCAGTTCGTTTGCTGGCTTCCATGGCTGCAGCACGCAGTGTTGGCAACTCGGTGGTGTCGAAATACTATTGGTGAGTAGGCAGTGGGCGGGATCACACAGGCCAAAACATAAACAGAAATTCCAGCCCAGAATGGAAACTTCAAAGTAGAATATACTGGCTGTAGCACTGTTATCGGAGAAGTCAGTGTTTCAGCTTGGCATGTTTTCTAATTCTCTAATGACATATTATGGTCATTTTATGATTTAGTACAGTAAAAATATTACATATAGCACCTTTAATTTTGACTTGACCCTCCTTTTCTTTAAAAAAAGCAAAAATCTGGGTTGCAGCGAGGCATTTACAATGGAAGTGAATGGGGCCAATTCCATAAACATTACAATACTCACCATTTCAAAAGTAAAGTCACAAGACATAAACAATGTGTGTGTTAACATGATTTTAGTGTGATAAAATCGCTTACTAATCTTTTGTGTAAAGTTATAACCAATGTGTCCTCACGGCCAGGCCCTGCCCTCCTCCTTGTCACAGTGGTATTCAGTATTATGCCACAAATGCTGTCGACTGAGCTTAACTCAAACCCAGAATATTCCTTTAAGCTTCCGAAGCCTCCCCTGATGATTGGTTCCTGGGTTCGGGGCGCCGCTCACGTCTAGGGCTTTGGGTCAACTGGGAAAAGAGCAAGCTCTCCCCGGTTCAGAACGTCTCTTTTCTTGGCATGGAGTTAGACTCGGTCTCAACGATAGCTCGCCTCACAAGCGTGTCACAGCAGGCAATGCTCAGCGGAGAGTGGAGACTCCACCCCCAGGTGGTCCAGCTGATTTGGAGTTGATTCGGCAAAGCACAGGTAGACCTGTTTGCTTCCCGGGAATCCTCCCACTGCCTGCTCTGGTATTCCCTGACGGGAGCCCCCCTCGGGACAGATGCACTGGCACACAGCTGGCCCCAGGGGCTGCGCAAATACGCATTCCCCCAGTGAGCCTTCTTGCACAGACCCTGTGCAAGGTCAGGGAGGACGAGGAACAAGTCACCCTCGTGGCCTCAGACTTGGTTCTCGGACCTCACGCTCCTCGGGACAGCACCTCCCTGGCAGATTCCCCTGAGGTAGGACCTTCTTTCTCAGGGACGGGGCACACTCTGGCATCTGCGCCCAGACCTCTGGAATCTCCATGTCTGGCCCCTGGACGGGACGCGGAAGGTCTAAGCGGTCTACCACAAGCAGTCGTAGACATGATCACTCAAGCCAGAGCTCCCTCTGCCAGGCAGCTTTATTCCCTAAAGTGGCGCTTATTCGTGAATTGGTGTTCTTCCCGAGCAGAAGACCCCCCAGAGATGCGCAGTCGGGTCAGTGCTCTCATTTCTGCAGGAGAGGCTGGAAGGTTTATGTAGCAGCTATAGCGGCTCACCACGACGCAGTCAACGGTAAATCCCTTGGACAATACGACCTGATCATCAGGTTCCTCGAAGGCACCTGGAGGCTTAATCCTCCCAGGCCATGCCTCTTCCCCTCACCGTGGTCCACCTGGGCCTTCGGAGAGCCCCATTTGAGCCGCTAGAGTCAGTCGAGCTGAAAGCCCTCTCCTTTAAGACGGCCCTCCTGATTGCGCTCACCTCTATCAAGAGGGTGGGGGACCTGCAAGCGTTCTCTGTCAGCGACACTTGCCTGGAGTTCGGTCCGGCATATTCTTACGTGATCCTGAAACCCCGACCGGGCTATGTGCCCAAGGTTCCCACGACCCCCTTCAGGGATCAGGTGGTGAACCTGCAAGCGCTGCCTCGGGAGGAGACAGAACCAGCCCTGTCGTTGCTGTGTCTGGTGCGCGCTTTGCGCACCTACTTGGATCGCACGCAGCACTTTAGACGCTCTGAGCAGCTCTTTGTCTGCTTTGGTGGACAGCGGAAAGGGAACGCCATCTCCAAACAGCGGCTTGCCCACTGGATCGTGGACGCCATTGCATTGGCCTACCAGTCCCAGGCCGTGCCTGCCCCCTTGCGGGTTTGAGCACACTCTACAAGGAGTGTGGCATCCTTGTGGACACTGGCCAATGGCACCTCTCTAGCAGACATCTGCAGAGCAGTGGGCTGGGCAACACCCAAAACTTTGACGAGATTTTACAATCTCCAGGTTGAACCGGTTTCGTCCTGTGTTCTTTCAGGTGCGAACAGGTAGAGTTCGGTAATACGGAACAGCTGGCCGGATGTATCGCTTGTGTATAGCGCCTTTCCCCTCCCCTGAGGTGAAAATGTGTGTTTTTACCCCCAGTCGAGTTCACGAAGTCGTGGACCCTGGATGTCCTTCCTCCCTAGCCCTATGGTTCGCGAACTCGGTGGAGGAGTTCGCAGCCAGCCCCACTACGGGTTCTAATATGCCCTGTACTGGGATAGGTGCTCCACAGGTGCCGATTACTCCGGTAACCCCTGTGATGTATATTCCTCGGTACGGTCTCCCTGTCGGCGGACCCGCGTCTCCCTTGGGCAGAGCTCTCTCTGCCCCCTGTCGCTGTGTTTGTAGAGCCCCCCCCCCCTTTATTCGTGGTGGGACCTACCACCGCGCCTCTTCCATGTGCGGCTGCTGAGCCCATGTGTCGTATTGCCACATGTTGACCTCCCCTTTTGGGCAGGATGTGGTCTCCGCAGGGTCTTTTCCCCCTGAAAGTATAGGAAAGGAAAAGAACACCTTCCTCGATGCGTATGATAGCGTTAGATGGCCCCAGCTGAATCTAATACTCTGTGGAGAGAAAACATAGAGAGAAAAGGCCGCGGCTGGGGCAGCCTGCTCCCATGCTAGTTACGTCGCTTCCCCCCCTCAGGGACGTCTTTTGGGGTGTTGGGGGAGGTTACGTTCAGTCTGATGCACCTGCTATTACGCACGCAGCAGCTTGCTTGCACCTGCATCGGCAGTTCACGTAATACTTCAGCTGTTGTGCCGTTTTTCCATAGGGACCCCTAGTGTCACTACATCGACACAGGTCGAGTGAGTGACAGAAGGGGAACGTCTGTCGAGTAAGTGACAGAAGGGGAACTGTCATAACCTCCGTTCCCTGATGGAGGGAACAAGACGTTGTGTCCCTCTTGCCACAACGCTGTACTAGCCGCTGAAATGGCCGGGACCGTGTCTCAGCTCCTCAGCACAAAACCTGAATGAATCCTGCATTCCAGCTCCCTTTTTTACTGGTATGTCCGGGGTAGTGGCATGCAAATTCCACTTGCCAATTCTCATTGGCTTTTTCTCAAAGATCTGAGGTGATCGGGGCTCTCAAGAGCGACCCCTAGTGTCACTACATCGACACAACGCCTCGTTCCCTCTATCAGGGACGTTTACATTACACAGTACATGTCTGAAAAACATGGTATTACCATGGAACCAAGTCCAAAAAACATAGTAATACCATGGTACAATTTACAAAAAAAATGGTAATACAATGGTCCTTTTTTTGGTAAGCATTATAAAAGGCTCTGACACCAAACTAATATTTTAATTTTTTTATTATTATTGATTTAAATCTGGTAAGAAGCACAGCCAAGCATGAACTCTTTTTTGTATATACCCTAAAGTGGCAGCCTATCCTGGAGGACATAAATGGTAAAATTGAAAATAAAAGCTATATTTTTAAAGGTATACTCAGTAATTTATTCCTCATTTAAAAAGTTTTACTTCTAAAGAAATTAATAGTAATTTTGTAATTTATGTATAAAATCAGGAGCACTCACATGAGATGAAGACTCCAGTCATATCAGTAACCTTATAAAAGCTGTTTTATTCTACATGGAGAGGGTTCCCTCATGGGGGCTGCCATGTTAGAATTACATGACCAGCCAAATACAACTTGTTTAATCTCATTACAAACCCTTTTGTTGGACACTTTTACTCAGGGATTAAATTAATCCTGACCGACTATGAATAGTGAATTTCTAAAATGACATCTTTGTGTTTGAATGATGCTGCATTCATTCCCCTAGATTTCAGTGTAAGTCCAAGACAGCATTAAAAAACAATTACTGAGTGCACCTTTAAGAAAAATATTAAATTGTGTTATCTGGGCCCTAATGTGTCAGAAAATAGCAATAATATAATTTTCTTAGTTTTCTTTATGGTCTTGGCCCTTTTATGGTTAAACACATTTGAATAAAGATGATGGAAAGCAACGGCATGTGTGTATCGATAAAACAATACGCCAACACTTATCTTGGCATCAGTGGCGTCAAACTGAGGACGCAGGATGGCGGAAGGGAGAATGGCGTGGGGAGACATTTCGGATGGCGACAATAATCAAGACATGGATTATCAGGAAGTAAGATATACTAAAAGGAAAAAGAAAAGCAGCATGGGTGATGGATCTGAGCGTGATTGTGAGCAAACAATTAATAAACTGAGAAATATAAGAAATTAAGCCGGTAAGGAGATGGTAGAAAGAGAAATCAGAGTGAATGTTACTTTTGCTAAACAATCAGAACAACAAAAGCATCCTGTTAAACTATCAAAAGCAATTGAGAAAGAGATAGGAATTGTGAAAGCTGTATCCTGTCTCAGTAATGGAAGAATAATGATCAAATGCAAGGACAAGAAGCAGAAACAAAAGATTCTTAAAATGAAAACACTAGCAGGAGGAAAGGTAGTATGCACAGAAATAGGCGATAAAACTAGAATACCTGTAAAGGGAAAATGCGCTGTGCAAAATGTGGAGGAGAACATGAGTATGGCAAGTGTGAGGATGGAACAGAGATCAAATGTTGTAACTGTGGGGGAGGCCATAGCGCTGTGTATGCAGGATGCCCCATACAACAAGAAGCTCGGGAAATACAAAAAATAAAGACAGTGCAAAATATAACATATGCAGAAGCTACCCGTAAGATAAAAGGCATAGCAGAAACAAAGAGACTGAATGTGCAAGGAATCAATGTGGAATCTTCCATCCAGAATAATGTAAATCCTGCAAGAAATTAATCAGATGTTCTGTTTGTGATGGACAAAATTGATTTTGTGGCAGTTATTTGTGCAAATGGTACAGCGCAAGTAGAAAGGAAGTCGGACAAGTTAAAGATAATTGTAGGATGTGCTAATAAATTCCTAAAGTTAACAGGAATTTCAGCTGAAGAAGTCCATGAGATTTTAAAAGCGAAAGAAGGAACTGTTGCTTTGGACATGACTCAGAGTAACAATACATAATCCTATAATGTCTTTCCTACTATTACATTGGAATGCCAGGAGCTTAATAGCAAATGGGCAATTATTTAAAAAACATATCACAGAAATGGGAAAAACACCAGATATTATTTGTATCCAAGAGACGTGGTTAAAGAGCTCCTTGGAATTTAAGATCAATGGATATGTAGTAAAGAGGAAAGACAGAGAAAATGGCAGAGGTGGAGGGTCTGCAACATTTATAAAAGAATATATAAAAATAGAAATGCAGAATACATACATATAGAAATAATGGTAATGAAGTAATCAGAATTATAAATTTTTATAATCCATGTAAAGAAATAAGTAATACTATTTTAAAAGAGGTGATGAGTGACACACAGGGCAAAATTATTATGTGTGGGGATTTTAATGCACATAATGGTTTATGGGGTAGTAAAAACACTGATAATAACGGGGAAATAATAGAAGAATTTATAGAAGAACATTCACTGGTTTGTTTGAATGATAGGAAGCCAACAAGAATGGTGTAAGGAGGAGGCGAGAAGCAGCTTTCCTGGTTCAGGTAAGGATTTATTTTCTCTCTCTGCAGCACAAAATTACAGTCTCACAGTCTTGGCGTTATGCACTAAGTTAACCTACAATCATACACCGTTCCACAAAATAAACTCTCATCATTTGTAATAAAAACTCTTTGCTTCTTGTTCGGCTCTGTCGTGCCCAAGCTCTCTCTCCCTTCTATTTGCGGTGTGTCTCTATTTATGCCGCTCTCCCCGTGCTCACTGAAATTAGAGACAGGTGTTAGACATAATTTAGCTCAGGTGTAAGCGCCCTTACCGCTTTCTCTCTCTCCGGAGAGATGCTTGACCATGCCCCTGCTGCCACAAATGGATATAACAAGAGGTAGCACGTCATGTTTAGATCTCACAATAATGTCAGCAGCATTAGCTGGTAAATGTACTTGGACAGTGCATGAAGATAATATGGGCAGTGATCATTGGCCAGTAATATGTGAAATTCAAAATAAAGTACAAAAGCAAAATATTAATCAATGTGAAAGATGGAGATTTAAACAGGCAAAATGGAAGGAATTGTATATGTTGTGTGAAGAAAATTTCAATAATATGAAATTGGAAGGAAGTGTTGAGGAAAAATATAATAAAATAGTAGAAGGAATTATCTTTGCAGCAAAACAGTCTATTCCTTTAATAAAAGATAATAGAAAGAAAAAGAAAAGTGTACCATGGTGGTCAGAAGAATGCACAGTGTCAATTAGAGAAAGAAATAAGGCATTTTGAATTTTAAAAAGATTAATAACTCAAGATACAACCGTAGAGTATCAAAAGAAAAGGGCAATTGCAAGAAGGATAATTAAAAATGCAAAAAGAAAAGCATGGCAAGAGTTCTGCAATACAATTGGGAGAGAGACTGAAATGCATGTGGTATGGAGAATGATTAGGAAAATGACTGGTATTAATAACTATAAGCAGATCCCTGTAATAGAAGAGAAAGGGAAAATGGTCATTACAAATAAGGAAAAAGCAGAAGTCTTAGCTACAACCTTCGCTAAATCCACAGTATTGAAAAATTGGATGATACGTTTTTAAAAAGAAGACAAGAAATAAGTAAAAGAATGTCCGTATGAAAAAACAAGGAGTAGATAACAACATGGATGAAGATTTTAATTCTTTTGATTTAAAAATACCCATTAACAATTCAAGGAATACAACATCAGGGAGAGACATGGTCAGTTACAGTATGATAAAAAACTTACCAGAGATAGCCATTAAAGAATTACTGGATTTATATAATCATGTATGGAATGAAAGTACTTTACCCAAAGATTGGAAAAGTGCAATAGTGATACCAATAGTTAAACCAGGGAAAGATGCAACAAAATCTAACAGCTATAAACCAATTAAGTAATGTTAAGTAATGGAGAAAATGATAGTTAGAAGGTTGAATTACTTTTTGGAGAAAAAAAAAGAAATATTATCACCAGATCAGAGTGGTTTTAGGAAAAAGAGATCTACAATGGATGCTCTGATATTATTTGAAAATGATGCAAAAAAAATAAAATAAAGCACTTCTAATGAGTGAATACCTAGTTGCAGTTTTCTTTGATATTGAAAAAGCATACAACACTTTTTGGAAGGAAGGACTTTTAATTAAACTAAATAAACATGGAATAGGGGAGAGAATGTATAACTGGATATTAGATTTCTATATGAACGTACATTCCAGGTAAGAATAGGGGAAGAAATGTCAGCACCGTATGATATTATGAATGGGACTCCACAAGGAAGTGTCATCAGTCCAATTTAATTTAATTTAATGATTAATGATATATTTGAAAAAGTTAAACCAAATATTGGAAAGGCATTATATGCCGATGATGGAGCAGTATGGAAAAGAGGTAGGAATTTAAGAAATGTAGTTAAAGGAATACGAGAAACACTAAGTGAAGTTGAAGAATGGTCAATAGATTGGGGATTCAAATTTTCAGTACCAAAGACTCAATGTATGATTTTTACAAAGAAAATGGAACAAATGATTCTGAAATTATATGATCAACCACTGGAAAGAGTGACAGAATTTAAGCATCTTGGATTAATCTTTGATGAGAAATTATCATGGAAGAGACATATTAAGAAAACTGAATACAAATGTAAAGGTATAATAAACTGCATGTCTTCAATAGCCAAGTATGAATGGGGAGCCAGCAAGAGTTCACTGTTACATGTATATCGAGCCTTAATACTTTCTAGTATAGACTATGGGTGTGCAGTGTATGGGGCTGGATCTAAATCAGAATTGAAGAAATTGGATAATTTACAGTCTAGAGCACCCAGAATCTGTTGTGGAGCAATAAGATCAACCCCTTTAGATGTCATCAGGGTTGAAATGGGGGAGATGCCATTAGACCTAAGAAGGGAAAAACTAGCTATGATGTATTGGGTTAACTTGCAAGGAAGTGACAACAATCATCACACATGCAGTTTAAAAGATTGCCGGGAATACAAAAATTATGGAGGAAATAGCCTTGGATGGAAGTATGAACAGTGGGTCAAGGATTGTGGTCTGGAGAATGAAGTCATCTGCCCTAATATGCCATTACATGGTGTGCCAGTATGGAACTTTCCTGAACCTATTTTTGAAATTAGATTATTAGAGGCCCAGGAAAAAGCAGAAGTAGGGTATAGTAGTAGTAATGAAATCAATGTTTTTATGAGAGAAAAATTGTACTCTTTTATGCAGATGTTTGCAGATGTTTGATCCATTTAATCAAAAAGTTGGTATAGGAGTATATATTCCGAGATTTAAGACAAAAATAAGTTTAAGAATAACTGATAAATTGTCTGTATATTCCACAGAGTTAATTGTTATAATAGCAGGGCTACAATGGATTGAACAGACTAAGCCAATTAGGACTGTAATTTGTTCGGATTCGTCGTCAGCTCTTAAAAGTATAATGTCTACGAGAACTGACAGAGAAGATCTACTGATGGAAATCGATACATTATTGTACAGATTGAAAGCAGAGGGTATAACAGTGTCCTTTTTTTGGATACCGGCACACATTGGGATAGTTGGGAATGAAACAGCTGATAAGTTTGCAAAAACGCATTAAAGAAAAACTTGGTGGATATTAAAGTAGTGAGGTAAAATCAGTGATTATAAAGAAACTAGTAAATTTATGGCAACAAAGGTGGGGAAATTGCAGCACAGGGAGATGGTATTATAATATTGCAAAATTAGTAGGAAAAGAACAATATTATGGAAGGTATAGAAAGGAAGAAGTAATGATCTCTAGATTAAGATTGGGACACACAGGATTAAATTAAACACTTGCAATAATAGGGAAGCATGAAAATGGTATGTGTGATGAATGTGATGTTTTAGAAACAGTAGAGCATGTATTTTTTTTTTAAATGTAACAACTATAATGATCAACGTAGTAGTCTTTTTAATAATATAAAGGATAGACCAGTAAATGTTACGGACCTCTTGGGAAAGAGTTTGAGAGATTCTCAGACATATATGGCTGTTTTAAACTTTTTAAAGAATACAGGACTAGAGCATAGGATATAATGTATGGGGATCGTGGTGCATTACATCCACACACACACACACACACACAAACACACACACACACACACACACATATATATATAAAGGAGTAATACTCCTAAGGAGTGAGCGGCCATTCACAAGACGGCATGTGTGTATCGTCTGAAGATGGCAGTACTGCGTTATGAAATAACTTCAGCGTTGTTCAATCTCGCGAGTAAGGACGCAGTGTGGGAGGAAAGATGGCGGCCTCCTTGGTGAGATTTGTCCGCAGCGGTTTAAGCAGAAGTCTAAACGGTAAGAAATAAACAAGGATAAAATGTATCGGCTCAACATGCTCAGTTTATTCGATTAATCATTATTGTCGTTGCGTGAGACAAACAAGCAGATCGCCTGTTTCTAGGCTTTTGCTCGCGTTTGACCTTTCCTCGTATGAACGAGCAGAACAAACACACTGAACGTTTATATGACACTATAGTTAAATTTACAGTCTTCTTCCGATATACTGGCAACAGTGCTTCTTTTAATTCGTGAAAAGTTCTCTAAGGTCATGAAATCACATTTTGAGGTAGAATACATTTTGCGTCGTTTGGCCATTGAGAGATGTCACTTTAAGATTTGTTTGAATCCTGTCGGACATAATAACACTCTAACAATCATTTCTCTCCATCTCTCACATAGTCGCTAAACAGAGCGCTGCGTTTGTCCAGACCAGAACAACGACAACTGAGACCAGGCGTGAGTATATTTGGGGAATTCTGTCTTTTTTGTTAACGGGACGTGTTTTTTTTTTTTAGTGTGTGCATATTTATGTTCTTTTCTCACACATTAGCTACTGTAAGGCCGAAGGATCCAGTCACTCACACTCAGCTGTCAGAATTTGGAGAATATATTGCAGAGATACTTCCCAAATATGTGCAGCAAGTTCAGGTAAATTCATTCTCCGGCTTTGATTTTTCAAAGCATTGCAGACATTTAATGTTTCTCTCATTTTAATGGTTAATTAATGGTTTTGGTTCTCTCATTTAAAGTCTTTTATCTTTATCCCAGGTGACCAGCTATAATGAGCTGGAGGTAATGATCCACCCAGATGGGATTATACCTGTTCTCACCTTCTTGAGGGATCACACAAATGCTCAGTTCCGCAACATGATTGACCTTACAGCTGTGGATGTCCCGACAAGGCAGTACCGTTTTGAGGTGAGCATGCATGAGTCTTAACTAGGAAAGTTCCAATATGATTTGAATGGGTCCTTGGTAAAAAATATGAATATGTGAGAATAAACACCAGATGTTTGTTATACTTATGTTTGAAGCTCTTATATTTTTTACGACAACAGTATACTGTTAAGCATACATATGAGCATACGAATGAGAGTACCTTTACTTGTGTGGTAAACCTCAAACTAGGTTTCATTCAAGTTTTGCTGGAAACATGCTATTTCTGTAACCTGCATTTGTTGCCGTCGGGATTATTTGCAATTACTTTGTTACTACACTTAGATTTTTCCATCTATTTAGACCGATCAGCCACAACATTAAAACCACCTGCCTACTGTTGTGTAAAACCGTAGACTTTGTCAGTTCGAACCAGTCTGGCCATTCTCTGTTGATCTCTCTCATCAACAAGGCGTTTCCATCCACAGAACTGCCGCTCACTGGATGTTTTTTGTTTTTGGCACCATTCGGAGTAAATTCTAGAGACTGTTGTGTGTGAAAATCCCAGGAGATCAGCAGTTACAGAAATACTCAAACCAGCCCATCTGGCACCAACAATCATGCCACGGTCCAAATCACTGAGATCAAATTGTTTCTCTATTCTTATGGTTGATGTGACCATTAACTGAAGCTCCTGACCCATATCTGCATGATTTTATGCACTGCACTGCTGCCACACGATTGGCTGAATAGATAATCGCATGAATGATTGTTGGTGCCAGATGGGCTGGTTTGAGTATTTCTGTAACTGTTGATCTCCTTGGATTTTCACACACAACAGTCTCTAGAATTTACTCAGAATGGTGCCAGAAACAAAAAACATTCAGTGAGCGGCAGTTCTGCAGATGGAAATGCTTTGTTGATGAGAGAGGTCAACAGAGAATGGCCAGACTGGTTCGAACTGACAAAGTCTACGGTAACTCAGATAACCGCTCTCTACAATTGTAGTGAGAAGAATATCATCACAGAATGTTACTCTGAGATGCGGGTTGGTGCTGTTTTGGCGGCACAAGGGGGACCAACACAATATTAGGCAGGTGGTTTTAATGTGTGGCTAATCGATGTATGTATAAATATATATATATTTTTAAGGGTGATACTTTGCTGTTTTAACATTATTTGCTAAATGCAGCCAAATATACATACTTTGACAGACTGGATGGGCACCCACTAAAGGAAATGTTAATAGTATGGAAAGCATGCATCCTTTTATTAAACACTCTTGGAATTGTATTCTCTACAAAAGATTACAACCTAGATGATTCCCATTTTTCCTTTTCAGCTTGTGTATAATCTGCTCTCACTGCGCTATAACTCTCGTATCCGAGTGAAGACCTACACTGATGAGCTCACTCCTGTTGAATCCTCTGTCCCTGTGCACCAGGCAGCTAACTGGTATGAGAGAGAGGTATGTGTCCCACTGGAATTAGATGGAGGTTTCATAAACACATTTTTAGTTACAGTTGGTGTCAGAAGTTTACATACACTTAGGTTGAAGTCATTAAAACTATTTTTTTAACCACTCCACAGATTTTCACTTTTAATTGACTATATCACAATTCCAGTGGGTTAGAAGTTTTCATACATTAAGTTAACTGTGCCTTTAAGCAGCTTGACAAGTTCCAGAAAATAATGTCAATCCTTTAGACAATTAGCCAATTAGCTTCTGACAGGTTAGGTGTACTGGATTGGAGGTGTACCTGTGGATGTATTTTAAGGCCTACCTTCAAACTCAGTTCTTCTTTGCTTGACATCATGGGAAAATCAAAAGAAATCAGCCAAGACCTCAGAAAAAAAAATTGTGGACTTCCACAAGTCTGGTTCATCCTTGGGAGTAATTTCAAATGCCTGAAGGTACCACGTTCATCTGTACAAACAATAGTACACAAGTATAAACACCATGGGACCACGCAGCCATCATACCGCTCAGGAAAGAGACGCATTCTGTCTCCTAGAGATGAACGTAGATTGGTGCGAAAAGTGCAAATCAATCCCAGAACAACAGCAAAGGATCTTGTGAAGATGCTGGAGGATAATGAGTCCTATATCGACATAACCTGAAAGGCTGCTCAGCAAGGAAGAAGCCACTGCTCCAAAACCGCCTTAAAGTCAGACTACAGTTTGCAAGTGCACATGGGGACAAAGATCTTACTTTTTGGAGAAATGTCCTCTGGTCTGATGAAACAAAAATGTAACTGTTTGGCCATAACGACCATCGTCATGTTTGGAAGAAAAAGGGTGAAGCTTGAAAGTCGAAAAACACCATCCCAACCGTGAAGCATGGGGGTGGCAGAATCATGTTGTTGGGGTGCTTTGCTGCAGGAGGGACTGGTGCACTTCACAAAATAGATGGCATCATGAGGAAGGAAAATTATGTGGAAGTTAAAGCTTGCTCGCAAATGTGTCTTCCAAATGGACAAAGAACCCAAGCGTACTTCAAAAGTTTTGCTTAAGGACAACAAAGTCCAAAGGTATTGGAGTGGCCATCACAAAGCCCTGACCTCAATCTGATAGAAAATTTGTGGGCATAACTGAAAAAGCGTGTGTGAGCAAGAAGGCCTACAAACCTGACTCAGTTACACCAGTTCTGTCTGGAGGAATGGGCCAAAATTCCAGCTACTTATTGTGAGAAGCTTGTGGAAAGCTACCCAAAATGTCTGACCCAAATTAAACAATTTAAAGACAATGTTACCAAATACTAACAAAGAGCATGTAAACTTCTGACCCACTGGGAATGTGATGAAAGAAATAAAAGCTGAAATAAATTATTCTCTCTACTATTATTCTGACATTTCACATTCTTAAAATAAAGTAGTGATCCTAACTGACCTAAGACAGGGAATGTTTTCTACGATTAAATGTCAGGAATTGTGAAAAACTGAGTTTAAATGTATTTGGCTAATGTGTATGTAGACTGCTGACTTCAACTGTATATTTGTACACTACAGACAAACAAAAAGAGGGATTTTTGGAGCCATAGCTCAGAATGTGCTCATGCAGGAGACATTAGGTTGCGTCCAATTTGCATTGTTTCCCATATCCCATTACCCCCTTTATTCCCCATCAAGTATAAAGATGAAGAGGAACTCCTTTTCCGAGTGAAGCCCCTGCACTACTACACACTTCTGCAGTCTCTCAGATTGTGGCTGTGGGTGTCAGTCATCTATAAGATCATGGATCATCCCTTGAGAAGTAGAAAATATCCAGATATTGCTGCCAGGCCTATCACGGTGTGAGTAGGCTGTATGCAGCATATAAAAAAAGTGTTGGGAAATAGCAGCTGCAGGGACTGAAAAAGAGGCTAGAAGGGTGATGAGTTGATGGAGGGGATGTCATGTTGTTACAGCTGTAAGAGATGTCTATTTTATGAAAATGTTAAAGGCATTGTTGTGTCACTCTGAAATGTTTTAAAACAGGTTTGGGACATGTTTGGAGTTTTCTTCGCAAATCATCCAGACCTAAGACGTATCTTAACAGATTATGGATTCGAGGGTCATCCATTCAGGAAAGACTTTCCTTTGTCTGGATATGTGGAGGTAAATGCACTGCAGTGTAAGAAATTAACTTTTACATGAAGGGGCAATATTTGCCTGGTGGATTTGATTGTTCAGTGTCATTTTTTTCTTTTATGAGGGCTTTTTTTTTAACCATTCAAAATATTATTGTTATTCAAACATATGTCAAATACTTGAATTTTATAAATTCTTTTATACACATTCTAAAGATTTAGAATGATTCCCTCTTACCCCAAGAATTAAATAGACGTTAATTCATATTTTATTTAATAAGAAGTATAACGAGGACTATAATAAAATATTAAAAACTATATCAGATGTTACATTACGAGGGCATTTTTTGCCACCACATATTGGAATTTTTGCCCTGAGCCCCCTTAATTTCTGATCTTGATGCACTGAACATTAAAGGGATAGTTCATCCAAAAATGAAAATTCTCCCATTTTCTCACCCTCATGTCATTGCAGATGTGTATGACTTTCTTCTGCTGAACACAAAGATTTTTATTCAAAGACCTCTGTAGCTCCATGAATGGTGACCAAGGCTTTGAAGCTCAAAAAAGCATATAAAGGCAGCATAAAAGTAATTCCAATGGTTTAATTCCATGTCCTCTGAAGCAATTTTGTATAAAGAAAAAGACCAAAATATAACTTTTGACATCAGTTTCCTTGGCGATCATGATTTCAAGCTTGATTACACTTCCTAGCACCATCTTGCACTCTGTACAAGCATCAAGCACTAGGAAGTGTAATCTAGCTTGAAATCATGATCGTGTCTAGAGATTGCAAAGTCTGCAATGACAGCAATTTTGGTCTATTTTCACCCAAAATCGATGGGATTGCTTTAGGAGACATGGATTAAACTAAAGTTATCTGGATTATTTTTATGCTGTCTTTATATCCTTTTTGGAGTTTACAAATTTTGGTCACCACTCACTTGCATTGTATGGACCTACAGAGCTGAAATATTCTTCTAAAAAATGTCTTTGTTTTCTGTAGAAGAAAGAAAGTCAAACACATCTGGGATGGCATGAGGATGAATAAATGATTTGAGAATTTACAGTTTTGGATGAACTATTCCTTTAAGTCAGTCTGCGACTGCCTAATGATTGACATCTTTCAAGAATGTTTTCCTTGTTACTGTATGTCCATAGGACTATATACAGAGCAATTATGATGAGTTAGCAATTTAACCATTCCTGTGAAGTTATGTGAAATCATAGCTATATAAAAGTTTTCATCACCTTGTTTTTCTCTGTCTGTAAGGTACGTTATGATGATGAAGTGAAGCGGGTTGTGGCTGAACCTGTCGAGCTTGCACAGGAGTTTCGTAAGTTTGACTTGAACAGTCCATGGGAAGCATTTCCTGCATACCGGGAGCCCAAAGACACACCCAAGCTGGAGTCTGGGGATAAACCAGCCAAGTAACCCCCTCATGTGTGACCCAGGAGAGCTGTAATTATACCCTTAGATTAATCCTCAGAAGATAATTATGTAAAAAAAAGACTCTGTACTACATCTAATTAAAATTTTTAAAACAGGTCCTGTCTCTGCATCTCATTTTAAGACATTTCTAATTGATATTTTTTTATAGTAGTTTTGCTCCGTATTAAATCTTAAAGTTTGTAACTCTTTATGTGTTAAAAATACTTTTTCCATATCCCAGCTTAATATACAGTGACAACTGTAAACTCTGTGGCGCTATAAAAATTCCTCAGATTGCTTTGAGTGACGCGTCCATACTGACACAATAATACTGACTCAACCAATGGCTTGAGTTGGGGGCGGGACTATCTGTTTGTTTGATCAACAGAAGACGGGGCGTATTCAGAAAGTCATTTGAAAACAAATGTTTTTGTGTTTGGAGCACAGAAATGACTCCTTTCATCTTTAACAAAGTTTAAAAACTTTCAACTTTGATAGTTTAAAACACAACAGTGGTGATGCACACATTAAAATAAGCTCTTAAATCGAACTTTTCTGAACTGTGCTGCATCAAAATTATTGTGCATATGTGTTGTGACATTGTAAGAGATTACTTATTAAAATAAATATTTGCAAATTATATTCCAAATGCACCTCTGTTATGGTTTAACTGTTCACATTTGTTCTCTTTGGTAGTTTAATTAAAATAATTTGCACAATTTCTGCAAATTCTCAATACTAGTCATTTAACACCATTGATTAACAGTATTTAACTTTAAAGCAGTTACACACTCTGTACAGCTCGTAATGTAGGTACAAATAATACAAATTTTAGTTGTTAAACATACTTTTTATAATGGGTACACCTGTTTTCTATTACTTATTTTTCTAATTCAAGTTGTTAAATGTGCAACCTAAAGCCTCAAGGGATTTAGACATCTTGAATTATATATTCAAAAGATAATAAATCATATTGATTTATTAAAAGATTTTATCCATAAAATTGAGTTTTACCCACACATTTTTAATTGGCATTCAGGAATGTCATTGCACATAGGAAAATTATAGGTAAGAGAACCTCTCACCATAATTAACTGCGGCTTTTCATTTACCAATCTGTGGCAACAAGTCAGCTACTCCGTAAGAGAATATAAATTACTTCTTTGTGGTGACGAATCATCCAGCATATCTGATGCCTTCTGCTAATGTGTTCTCTCATTCTTTTATGAGAGGGGCTCTTCTGTAGTCATTTGTTCTGCCATTAATTGTTTTTTGCTAATTTATTGTGCCATAATAGTTTGTATTATAATATATGTGTATTAACCTAAAGGTCATAAATTGTTTGTGTAACTATAGTACAACAGGCTATTTGATCTCAGTGATTCAGAAATTTTACACCATTTTTCTTTTTTCAATAATGTGAATTCAACCCATTTATTAACTGAAAATATTTTTTATTCAAAAACATTTGTTTGTCCAGGGTAAGACTTTTTCTCACCCCGACAGTCCTTTAACAGAAATTGCAATCTTAGTACGTCTCTTTAAGCTATTGAAATTAAATGTTTGCACACTGTTCAAATAAAAATTTCTCCCAAATTTAAAAAAGATTTCATTTGGATTCAAGTCTGGTGCCTTGCTTGGTCTTTCTAAAATAATAAATAATAGTTTTTGTTGTTTTCTACAGGTCATTGTTCTGCTGGAAAACTAATCTTCGCCCCAGAATGCAAATCTTCTACTAAATTAATCCTCACGGATTTGCCTCTTTTTGGCTTCAATCATTATGCCAATAAGCTTTCCAGATTCTTCTTGCTGAAAAGCAACCACATACATTAAAACCACCTGCCTAACATTGTGTTGGTCCTCCTCGTGCCACCAAAACAGCGCCAACTCACATCTCAGAATAGCATTCTGAGATGCTATTCTTCTCACCACAATTGTACAGAGCAATCTCAGAGTAACATTCTGTGATGATATTCTTCTCACTACAATTGTAGAGAGTGGTTATCTGAGTTACCGTAGACTTTGTCAGTTCAAACCAATCTGCCATTCTCTGTTGACCTCTCTCATCAACAAGGCGTTTCTGTCCACAGATCTGCTGCTCACTGGATGTTTTTTGTTGTTGGCGCCATTCAGTAAATTCTAGAGACTGTGTGAAAATCCCAGCATATCAACAGTTACAGAAATACTCAAACCAGCCCATGATCACATTTTATCCCCATTCTGATGGTTGATGTGACCATTAACTGAAGCTCCTGACCCGTATCTGCATGATTTTACAATTGTGAGAAAAATAGCATCTCAGAATGGAGATGAAGGTGGAGCATGTTAACATATTTAGTGTGGTCACTATAGAACCAATTAGTTGAAAAAAAGGTTGTGAATTTGCTGTTTTCAGCTAGAGGAACGTATCAATGAAGTAATTTTCAGATATTTACTTGATTTGGATATTTAGTTTTAATCTGATTCTTGAGACATCTAAATACTTGTATTTCATTTTAACATCAGAAAATTAGTTCTATAGGAGGAGATAATTGATAAGGGACTATTTAGTAACAAAAAATAAAGAGAAAGAAATTGTTGACATTCAGAGTTTTATTTGGCTTGCTTTTGAGGTCTGGCTCCTTTGACAATAAAGTGTACACTGAAACCACTTTTACAGTACATAACAAAGTAACCCATACTGCACAAACATTGAAAAGCTTATTTAGCACTCTTTCACAAATCTTATTTACTGGATTAAACTCATACAGAAAAGTACATACAGTAAGGCCAGGCACAAAATAGAAATGCAAACGTTCACTCATATACAAATGGATAGAAAACCAAGAAGTAGGCCTATTTACATTTTGGAATTGTGCACTTTGTACACATGCTTCTTCATCTAAATAAATCTTTATGGCCATATAGACAGAACAGCATAAAATCAGATAAATTATATAAAATCTGATCGATATTTGATAGATTTTCTTTCCAAAATATAAACATCAGAATTATTTTTCAAAATCATTAGCTTCAGTTTGGGTACATATATTTGGCCGTAAACAAAACCATTGTTCCAACTGTCAGCTTGTTTTCAACATATGAATTTGCAGAAGCTTTCTTAGTTTTAAACTTTGTGCTATTCCAATACCAGATGATTTATTTGGAGTGCAAATTTTGTCATCACACTGGTATTTGTGCCTTGAAAACTAATATTACAATGGTAATAATGAATAAAAATGCAGAAGACAGAGCTCTCATGCAAATATTTCGTGCAAAAGCTTCAGACAACACAAACATTTCTCTAGTTGAGATTGCATGCATTAAATCATTTTATTTTATTTGAGACAGAGTGTAAAACAGTTTTAAATTGAAGATGTCTAATGAATGCATGTTGCCTCTGCAAAGATAGGTGCAAAGAGTTTTAAATTATACAACCATGTTGGATCTCATCCTTTTACTGTTTATCTATAATTTTTTTTTTAACTCAAAAGTAACGCTTTTGTGTCAACTAATTATCCTATTGGGATAACTCAGAATCCAAGAACTGAAGGATTTGCTTAATTGTTACTGGTGCTTCTTGCTTGGCTTAGTCATTTCTTCCCAAAAACGATTAACTGGGGACAAAAACAAGAGCTTACGAGGTTTTGGAATATGAAGTCTTAAGAAGCAAACCAAGAGTGAAGACTTCTGGTTTCTAGAGTGTAAAATATTGAGTGCAGGGAACTTACACACTTTCCACGCAAACACTTACCAGTAAACACCCAATCAAACCCTTTGCCTCCCTGTAGGCCCACAGACAGACGTCTCCTAGACTGGCTTATAGTGTCTTATCCTGTTTCTGCTGCTGTGGAGGGCTTTGGTGGAGATCAGGATACACCAGGAAGCCAGTGAAAGTGATATACTTGGCATGATTACTGTAAGCACCAAATCCATCTCTCTGGTGGCTATAGAGCCAGACAGTGTCTCCATACTGCAGTGATAACATCAGACTTTGGCTCTGCAAGGCCTTCTCAGTGTCGCTGTCATCGTAGATCATGGTCTGTACTTCCAAATGGTTTTTCATCAGCTTTACTGACAGGGTCTTATGGGGCAACTTGCCAGCATTGAAAGAGAAGTAATAGGCTCCTGGCACTCGGCATTTGAATGTACCACAGCTCATGTTGAAGTCATTTCCGATGTTTACAAATTCTATGTCAAAGGTAATGGGCTGGTGCTCGGGGTATCCTTGATCCACTCCCACAATACTTTGAGTGCGGCCCACTGAGAATGCAGATCTCTGGTCATCGTCTTCATCCTCTACATCTCTCTCATCCTCCTCTTTTATCTCTTCATCTCTTCTCATCTCTTTCAAACCTGTGTCTTTAGTGATTGTATTTTCGTGCTCAGACAGTATGTGATCACTGATTTTCGGTGGCTGATTGTCACTTTTATGCTCTTTGTGTGTGGGCTCTTGGTAGCCGTATACATCAGGGTAGATGAGGTAACCGTTGAAGGTGGTGTAATGACCTGTGTTGCTGTAGATGGCATAACGAGGGTCTCCGTGGAGTCGAAGCCAGACAGTGTCTCCGAAATCAAGCTGCAGCATGGCACTCTGGCTCTGCACTTTCCGCTCCTCTCCTGCGTTTTCATCGTACACGATTGCCTGGACCTCATTGCGGTTCTTCATCAGCATGACTGAAAGGTCTCGACGTGGGAACTTCCCCACTGTGAAAGAGAAATAGTATGCACCCGGGATCCTGCAGCGGAATAACCCGGACTTCGGATCAAAATCACCACCGATGTTGACATACACCTTGTCAAAGGTGACAACCATCTTAGGCCCTCCCTCCATGCTGCTGGTACGTGCCACAGAGAAAGCAGATCGCAGCTCAACAGCATCAGACATGCGGGCAAACGCCCATGTGGTGGTCACATGACACAGGACACACAGTAGCAGGGGCCTGGAACCAGGCAGCATCGTAACTGCAGAGGGAATAAAGACAGAACAGTGTAAGGAACACAGGACAATAATTCTGTAAATTATCACCATCTAAAACAGTTTACATTAAAGATGAAGTGTGTAATTTCTGTGCCACTAGCGCCACTAAACAGAATTGCAAAATTAAACATTGTTTTCAAACTGCATTCCCGAATACACCCTCCATCTGCCATTAGTCGAACAAACCAACCAACACGATCACATGGGAAGTTGACATGTTGCTCCCATCAGACTTTTGTTTTTGCATCAGTTTAAATATGTTCACCTTTTTTCTGTGGCGCTACTAATCAGCTGAGCAGCCTCTGAGATGTGGGTTCTGGTCCATTGGAAACCAGGAAGTAATCATGTTCACTCAAGAAATGATTAGTGCGATTCAGAGGTTGCATTTTCCTCTAAGATTATGTTTTTACTCCACTGATGGTTAGGGGGTAGGGTAAATAAATTATACATTCCTTCTGACTGTATTACATCATTTACAACTAAAAACAACTAGCTTTTTGGCACCAGTCAGTGGGCATTTCACGCAGAATCTGGGGGCAGGAGCTCTGAACCGGCAGTAAAGATATAGGGAGCCCCTAACCTAAACCTTTCCCTAACCCTAACCATGTGTGGAAGTGATGTCCCCATTTGGAGTTGCTGCAACCCCCTTTTGGAGTAACCACGCCCCCTTCTGGAGTAACCTCACCCTCTTTGAAGATTCAGCCCCCATTTGGAGATCTCCAACCTGCAGCAATACCTACTTGCAGAATCTGGATCTTACACTTGCCCATATGTTCAACAACACTTCCAGCTTCGACCACTGGGGGCAGTGCTTTGAATTTCGGTAAGCTAAAAAACTTTCAACCTGCTGTCACCGAATTCACAGTAAGATAAGTCTGAACAAACAGATAGTCCTTCCTAAAAATCATGGCAATAGTGTTAATGTTGCATCTGGCTGGTAAGGATGCTCACAGAAACAGCAATATCTGAAAATATTTACGATTTTCAGGGAAATTATCCTACCATCCTATTACAATTTAACTGTAGTTGTCGCTGCTTGTTACAATGAGATACGAGAAAGTAATTTAAAATTGGAAAAATTACTCGCATCAGCTTTAAACAGTTCCTAAACTCATTAAAATTCTTATTTTAATTGAGCACTTTTAATTAAGCCTGTAAATGATAGCTGCTAAAAAAAAAACTCATTATGCATACAAGTGCCAGCAGGAGGTAGGATCAAAGCATAACAGAACAGATCAGTGCCTTTAGTAAATACAGCAGGATGAGAGCTGTATTATCAGACCCTCTCGTTTCCCCTGAGATAAGCGTTAATAGGACACACACTGAATCAGCACATCACAGTAGAACACTGGAGTGACAGAACACTGTGACTGAAATTTCAGATCATTTCTGCACAGTTTATTGCTGCTGTTGTTGTTGTTGTTTATACCATTCCCTAAGCCCCCAGAAAATTTTCACATCCTGTCTTATAGTGTGTCTAATATCATGGTGTGGTATATTAATATATCAAGTTAAAAAGATGTGTTGTTTGTCTTTAAAAATGGTGTCAATTAGTCATTGGTCAAATGGGGTAATAGACAAGAATGATTGGGTAATGTGACCTTATCCCGCTAAAAAGTCTGGGGTTTGTGTGTGAAAAGATAGAAACGTGCAGTGTGCCCCCGAACTGTGAGTGACGTCTGTTCTTTTGCCAGTAAAGGTTCTAAAATAAATCCTCTGGGTTTAAGTTCATCGGATGTCTCGTGTGATTTCACCACGAACATAACTCTTGTGTGTAAGAACACTACAACTGGCAATGAGGATGTGGATGGGATTGTAGTCTGGGAGATCATCGGCCCTTCATTAAGCTAGTTGAAAATATTGGACAGCATCAAGAGGTCAACATGGCCTTGTTCAGCAGCGAGACTGGACTGTGTTTTAACGAAGCTTTAACCCATACGAAGAATGGTTCACTCAGTTTGTCACGGCAAATGTAATTGAAGCGGAAAGGTAAAGAGCAGTGTTTTTATCGATGGTAGGTGCAAAAACTGTATGGTCATAAAAGAACTTGTTGGTACCGAAAAAGCCAGCTGAAATGCTGCTAGCAGATATATTTAAAGCATTGAGAGACTTTTACATGCCGAAGAAAAATGTGCTAAGTGAGCAATACATGTTCCAAGCAAGGAAGCAATTAAACGGAGAGTCTTTAGGCGAGTATGTGGCTGCCCTGAAAGGCCTAGCTTCCACTTGTGAGTTCGGGGAAAAGTTGGAGCAACTGCAAGATCAGTTAGTGTAAGGTATCAGCAGCAAGGAGCTGCACACGAGACTCTTAAGCACTGCATATAGTTTTGTCGTTAACATGGGAGAAAGTTATGGACATTGTTCACAATTTCAAGTGCACTACCACCAATTTAAAAGCATTTCAGCAAACGACATTGAGAACGGATCAAGTGAGCCGAAAGGGCAGAGCGTCGGAATTGTCAAATGGGAATATAAAGGCCAACAAGGGAGAGTGTTATCAATGTCTGGGAGAGGGGCATGCCGCTGCCTCCTGCAAATGCAAGGACTTTGAATGCAGAGCCTGCCACAAGAGGGGACATCTTGAGGTGCATGCAGGAATGCCAAGGACAGTGTGAGATCCAGCAGCAGCACCACCGGCCTGCCACGAAACATCAAAGGACCACCACGAAAGCGAAACACCCACTACCTCATGATGGATTTGTCAGCCGGAGACAAACATTACCCTCATAGAGCCCAAAAACCAGACTACAGACAGCAGATGTTGACACTGGAACTGTTAAACAGACCACCAGAGACTATTTGCAATACAACTGATCTGCAGCCAACTATATGGCCGTCTAAAGCAGTACATGGGACTGAAAAAGGGTGGGGACTGTTCTCAGTCACAATTGATTGTGAGTATGTGAGACCGTAGCTGTGTCTCGTTTCAAAGGCTTTGTGCTAGCTAGGAAGTGTCCTTTGAAGGCTGCAGTATACCGAGTGTCCTCCTTTAAACAAGTCTTGTTTAAACGAGGCGGCCTTCGTAGGACAAACGGAAACAGAACTTATCATGGTTGCTATGACAGCACGCCACTCTTTAACAAGAGCGAGCGCTTTGAGTGAGAAGGGAACAGAGTCCCTTTGAAAATGAATGTATGAGGTAAATTTTAGGAGACTTATAATGATGTAGAGAGAAAAGCAAATAGATTTTACAGGTGTACTTTTAGTCTATAATACTTTATTTTAATTCTATATTACTATAATTATACATATGATATCTACACCCATCTACTGAGGTCCTTCAACTTGGGAATTAGCATTACTTGCGTTTGAACATCATATTTATGGGCATATTTTTTTAGATAAATGATGTTCATTTCCGCTGAAGCAAAGAATTGTGGGTTGTGAGTGCCCACGAAGGATACACCTCCTGCATCCTCCAAATTCCTGTGAAAGAAGGTCGCATTCGAAGGCTGCATTCAGAGTGTCCTACTCGCTTTTCTGAAACGAGACAGCCTCGATGGAATATGCGGCCGACAAATGCGACCTCCAGAGGATGCATCCTTTGAAACGAGACACAGATGGTATCAGGTCATGATGAGATGTAATGGTGTAAAAATTCTAATGGAAGTTGATTCTGATTTCTGAAAAGCTGTACAAGCGCAGATTTAAAAAGTGGAAACTACAGCCATATGAGGTGACACTGAGAACATGCAGGCCTACTGAATTGCTGGGAAAATTCAATGTGAAGGTACATTGTGGGGAACAAACAGAGAATTTGGTGCTACTGGTTTCAAAAGGGGAGGGACCTACCTTAATGGGTCGAAACTGGATTCAGGTTTTGCAGTTAGATTGGTCCAGAGTGCATCAGGTGATCCATACTGTAATAGAAATCTGTGAAATATACTCCAAAATGTTCAGTGCAGACAGAGGGGCAATTACAGGGATCAAGGCAAAACTGCAGGTGGTAAAAGATGCTGTCCCAAAATTTGGTAGTCTGCTACTTAGATGATAAGTCTTAAGTAGTCTGATACTTAGATGATACTTATTATGGGGCAGACCGAAACAGAACATTGGAGAAATGTTGAAGGTGTGTTAAAGCGCCTGCAGGAGTGAGGTATACGAGTGAACCAAGACAAGTGTGCCTTTTGCTAGTCCAGCGTTACCTACCTTGGACCTCAAATTGACTGTGAAGGAGTACATCCTGTGATAGAAAAGGTTGAAGCCATAGTGAAGGCTCCCATTCCAAGGAATGTGACAGAATTGAGGGCTTTCTTAGCATTACTTTCCTACTATGGGAAATTCATAAAGAATTTGTCCACATTGAATAAGCCCTTAACAGAGATTTTGCAGAAAGAAAAACCCTGGTTTTGGTCATAAAACTGCCAGGTGGCTTCTGAGATGGCTAAGAGGCAACTGTCCTCTGAATCCGTGCTGACTCATTTTGATCCTCAACTTCCCATTATTTTGGCTTGTGATGCTTCTGCATATGGGGTAGGAGCTGTTATTTCACCTAGGATGCTGGATAATTCAGAGCAACCTATCACTTATGCCTCACGTAAACAAGGCAGAGTTAAATTACTCCCAAATTGAGAAAGAGGCATTGGGCATCATTTTTGGTGTGCAAAAATTCAGAGAATACCTTTATGGTAGGAAATTCCTATTATTTACAGATCACAAGCCTCTTGTAAAAATATTAGGCCCATAGACCGGAATGCCAGCACTGGCAGCTGCATGATTGCAAAGATGGACATTACTGTTGTCAGCCTATCAATATGATATTGAATACAAGCATGCAAATATAGATGGGTTGTCCAGACTACCTTTAAAAAAAGAAAAGACATCTAGCAATCCTGAGTGTAGAGTGTCATGGTTAGATGCAGTGCCTGTATCAGCAAAGGACATAAAGAGGGACACAGAGAATGATGCCATCCTGAGAAAAGTAAAAACCTTACCTTGACAGGTTGGCCAAAACATGTAGTGGATTAGGTTCTAAAACCTTATTGGGTGAGGTGACCAGAACTCACAGTTGAGGCAGATTGCCTCCTGTGGGGACTAATGGTAATTGTCCCCACAACACTGAGAAGACAGCTGCTAAAAGAACTTCACGAATAGCATTTAGGCATTGTGCGAAGTAAGGTGCTGGCAAGAAGCCATTTTTGGTGGCCAAAACTAGACCAGGACTTAGAGTAACTGGTAAATGGCTGCTCTGTATGTCAGAACAACAGATCTCTCCCAAACAAAGCACCAGTTCATCCATGGCAGTGGCCAGAGCACCCCTGGCAAAGGATACATGTTGATTTTGCCAAAAAGAGAAAGCATCAGTTTTTATTAGCCATAGATGCATATTTGAGGTGGCCAGAAATAAAAATAATGAAAAACACAACAGCAGGGTCAACAGTAGAAGCCTTAAGGAGTATGTTTGCTGCTTTTGGATTGCCGGAAATAGTGGTTTTGGAGAACGGCCCACAGTTAGTGTCACGTAAATTTGAATCCTTCCTCCAAGCTAATGGACTGAAGCACATAAAATCTGCACCATACCACCCAGCCTCAAACGGGTTGGTGCAAAGGCTAGTTCAGACCTTTAAACAATCTATGGAAAAGCAAAAAGACTTGGGATACTCTTTGCAACATTGTGTTGACCGATTTCTGTATAGTTACAGAAATAAACCCCAGAATGCAATAGAAACAAATGCCAGCAGAGCTTTTTCTGAGAAGGAAAATGTGCACAAGTTTATCTCAAGTGCAACCAAAATTTTCAGCTTCAGTGCAGCACAGACAAGAGCAAAAAACAAAACAGGATGATACATTTTTTTTAAAATGTAGGTTTTTTTCAGACAGGACAACAGGTCTTGGTGAGAGATTTCCGGGGAGGGGAAGGAGAAGCTTGGAAAACTGGTGCCATAGAGAAAGTGCTGGGCCCTGAGTCAATGTGGAACATCACTGAACCAGAATATGATGTCCAAGCAATTGGTTCAGACACAAGTAAGGACAAAACTGACTTGGAAACTAGAAGTGAATCAGAAAATAACAGACAGGAGAGAGGAGATTCTCTGTTGTCAGAAAACCCTACTGTAGGTTCAAGTAGGCCGGTAAGAATCTGCAGGGCACCACAACGTCTTGATCTATAATATTCTTGAAGAAGTGGAATTCAGAGAATGTTTGATTTGGTTATGGAAGGAAATGCTTTGTGTACTTAAAAAAAAAAAAAAAAACAAATAGAGAGAGTGAGAAGATAAGTAATTTGTTTTGCAGAATGGTAATATATATATATATATAAACTACATTTGTTAAGATGGTATATTGAAACAGTTTTCCGGTGAGGAATGTGGTATATTGATATATCAAGTTTAAAAGATGTGTTGAATGTCTTTAAAAAGGGTGCCAATTAGTCACTGGTCAATGGAGTAATAGACAAGCATGATTGGGTAATGTGACCTTACCCTGTTAAAAAGTCTGGGGATTTCCCCCTGTGTGAAAAGATAGAAACGTGCAGTGTGCCCCTGAACTGTGAATGATGCAATGTCTGTTATTTTGCCAGTAAAGGTTCTAAAATAAATCCTCTGGATTTAAGTTCATTGGATGTCTCCTGTTTATGATTTCATCACAAACCTACCTTTTGTGTGTAAGAACACTACACATGGCAAACCAGAGTGGAGGAAAACAAAACAAATTAGGTATCATAATGCATTTGTGATGTATTTTTTTAAGACTAGGACAGACTAGGACAGTGATTTGTGATTTATCAAATGATTCATATTAATGGTAAGACGTGGTTGTTAAGTGGTTGTCGTATTTTGGCACATACACTAACAAAATTAGTTCAGGCTGCATTAACCATATCAGATGATCAGTCTCTGACATAGAGATCGCCGGTCTACCGTTGCTGTTCCAGCCCTTTATCCACTGCCATGCGGGGGAGAGCACTGTATACTGCAGGCAGCAGGTGATGAGGGGCACCTGGTGACTATGTTGTATCTATACACTGCTGCTAAATATCCATCTCACCTCCCTAGACATGTCTCCCTTTGTGGACCCAGGTCAAAGAATGCTTATACATGGTGTCCGTAAGGCCCATTATGTAGCAACAAAGCCAGGTTGCGTCTATAGTCTCTCTTTGTTTTACTTAACAAAACTTCTACTGTCTGCATAGCCCTTTCCCCCACTCTCTGCACTCCTATATTTCTGTATTACTTTCTGTTTGCTCTCCATAGACTTTCACAGCAGATACAGATTAGTGTTGATGGTGCCTCCTGCATGAATTAAGACATGAAAAAATTAAATCAGCAGCTTCCATTTGATTCAAAGTTGGATGGAGATGCATCATCCCTCCACTCCATTGAAATATGAATAAAAATTAAATGAGAATTGAAGCGGGTTTTGCTCTTAATGAGATCTCCTGAGACACCAGAGAAGTTGGATTTGCAACACTGAGCTAAGCCGACAGCAAAAATGGGGTGACAGCTTTTTTATCGTTTTGAGACATTTTAAGAATATTCATGTGCAATTTCTGAGTAAATCAACACAGGTGTAGATGGTTTTATTTTGATGTTCAAAAACATGCTTTCAAAGTTGCCTTGAATTTTTTTATTATCTAAGACACACAAAGCATGTTTGCATAAAGTATTCGATTTTGCATGGTTATGTGATCTTCGTTTTACATGTTAAAATGGATTAGTATCGTGTAAATCGTTAATGTTAAGATACTGTCGACTTTTACAACTGGTAGTAAATTTGAATTCAAGTCCTATGGCTTAATGAGTTTTTTTCCTGGAGATTAAAATGTGCAGGGGGTTTAAATAACAACAACAAAATAAACTGTGACTTTTTCCTCCCATTGCTTGTTGTCTATTTTTAGCTTGGCAATGCTTTCATGTCCAAAATAATCTGAACACGGGGAGGGGGACTTCAATATTTGTCAATGCCTTTCTCGTGTTTTCAACCACACCTCTTTCCTCACCAATGCTGAACTGCAGACTCCTCTGAGAATGCACTGAGTACATTCTTCAGCTCAGTGGAGCAAAAAACGTTCAAGCAATAGTTGACCAAAAGTGTGTTATAAAACACATTTTTAATGCATTTATAGATTTTCTTATGTGATTTTGGGTGACATATTTGCAATATTGTCGATCCCATTTTTAAAAATAGTTCTCAGCTGGTTCTAGGTTCCATTAACTTATGCAAAATTCTATTGTTAAGTAAAACCACTATAACTCAACTGCTTACCTGGATTTCACACACCTTCCATTTGCACTTTAATATCATTAGTAAGGCAACATTAAGGGTCTCATTTTGATACTAGTATGTGTTAGAACACTAATATCTCCCTCATTTGTAAATATGCACATATACACCAGTGAACCTTTCCCCAATGAACTAATGCTAGACGGCCTGTAGCTGTCTGAAGCTTTTGTTGTAAGAGGCGATATTATTAATACTCAAGTAGGGTCAGCCGGTGAGTACAGTTGCTTTTATACCAGTAACCACAAATCCAACAGGACCACTAAACTTATTTAAAACAAAATGTGACTGCATATGAGTAAACACACTTAGCCTCAGTTTGAGTGTGAAACTTCTCTCATTGTGTCTGTGTGACAGGGCTATGGTGTTTAATGTGGGTCTGTGGAGTATCAGCATACACCGAAGAGCCTGTGAGCATGTGCTCCAGGGCTTTGTTATCTCTTCTTTCTTTCTCTCTATCTTTTTCTTTCCCTAACAGCCCTTGGAACCACACTTTGATACTGCCACTTTCACTGAACCTTTCAGCCAGAGCATGCAAACACACACACACACACACACACACACACACACCCTCTATTCTGACAGGGCGCACTGAAACACACACACACACACACACTCAGAGACAAACTACAACAGTCTTTACAGAAGGGGAGGATGTGTATGTCACAGATAAGAAGGAAAAGGAAGGGATATGGTTTGATGAGTCAAAGACCGATGCAGAAAGGGAGGGAGATGAAAGACAGATGTGTGGAAATATTGGACAATGACAGTCACAGCTCTGTGATCTTAATGAGGGCTTGAACCCGACAGCTGGCATCCCCCGAACTCCCAGTGAGGGAGAGGATCAGTCATTCTCCAACATTTACAGCATTCCATTTCACTAATAAGTGGTTGTAAATTTAACCACAATCAATTTGAATAGTTTTCATGCATTAATATTTCACAGTGTTGTTTGCAGCAGTCACACTGAATTGGAAACCAATGTGGCTTGCCTGCTGCCCTATCTGTGTCTGTGTAATCTGTCATTGTGACATGGGTAATGACCCAGCGTATGGACAACCTGGTGCCAGTAAAATCTCCACTTCTGAAAAAATTCACAGCCTTTTGTTTCCACACCTCTTACGGTATCTTGATACCACAAGCAGAAAACATATTTGTTTTAGTGTCTTTAAAACACTCCTTCAACAAATATAGCATGCTTCATTTTAAACTGTTAAAACGCCCAGGTATTTACAGTGATTTTAGAGCGCTAAGCAAGCATACTTAAACTGTGCTATGAATCCGTAGAATGTAAACATCAGGTATCATTGATAATGATTAGTGTTTTAATTTATAGTGATTTTTGCACAATACACCAGTTTAACAGACAGTGTGAGTGGAAGCGCAAGCGCATGTTTGGATTTGACAGAAAAATAGAAAAGGAGATTGTGCGGTAGTCTTCCTCTGTCTTAACCTACATGCCAAGATCTATAAATAGGAAAACAGACATTTATCGGGAGGCCACATAGTCAGTCCATACAATTTTAATGAGTTTATCTGTGATCTTAATATTCACTTTCACTGGACAGCAGGCAGATTCTGATTCCAATGGCTCGCACACACACACACACACACACACACACACACATGCGTGCAGGCTGAATGGGTTTATGGTGTCTTTGGGGAAATCTCCCTTTGAGTGCAGATCTGGATCAGATCACTATCAGCAACAAAGAGCCTTTCTATTTCTCTCATTCTCTCTAGCTCTTTCACTCTGTCCCAAGCTAATGTAGATATGAGCGTGGGCAGTGTATGACCTGGCTTTGTCAGTTTTAATCCCACGTGTGCTGTGTTCAAAGCATTTAGCCAAAGGTTTCCTCTGTTGCAGCTCTCCTCTCTGCTATGTTCAACAATAGCAGCATCAGCATCAGAGAAAGCCAGATAGCCCAATCGAGGGAAACGATAAGTAAATGAAATCCCCTTATCTCATATAGGCTTATAATTGTACTGATGCACTAGGATACATCTGCAGCATGGAGACGTGCAAGATTCATTATAAGAGTTTACACCTCTAATAGTGTATTCGTGCAGATCAGATAAAAGATAAATACAAAGCAACGGGGTGCAATCACCACTGCATCACAAGACAGAGACAGTGAAAGAGAGATTAACAGAGATCAGATATGTGTGCTGTTGTATTACCTGTCTGCTCTAGGCTGCAGTAAGCTGTCTTGAAGTTCTCTCAGAGGGTTGAATGAAGTGGTCTTTCTTTTTCTTTCTCTCCCTTTATTATTTCCCCCCTCTCTTGCTTCCACTGTGTGTCTCAACCTGCTGCTGATGTCTGGTGCAGCACACACCCACACATTCATACACGCGCGCACACATATACACACACACTCACACGTACGCTCTCCAATACAGTCATTGGAGGATTTAAGAGCAATCGGGGTGCTTCAGTCTGTTTGGAGGGGGTGGGGGGGAGCTCTGGAGCAGATGAACAAATGGCCATTCTGGATTGACTATCAACAGGGAGAATCCTGGAGGTGCTGCCTGGGTGTACAGTATATGCATAAACATCTGTTGAGCAACAAGCCAAACTGGATTTGATGATTTATTCTGTTGTGCATGCATTTACAGAATGAGAATGGCTGAATTCATTAATCCTGCATATCACAGTCATTTGTAACTGTGAGTATATTTTCTCACAAGAGCAAAGAGCAATGTCAGACTGTAATACACACAGGCTTCAGTTTTCCACAACAATCGTAGTAATTTCACACCTCTGCATATAATCACAGTCATTACTCAGAGTCCCTGAGGAAAGATATTTTACACAGTGAGACTGATTTTTTTAATTATTTTTTTTAGCTATTTCTATTTACAAAATTTGCAATATATTTCTGCAATTATATTTCTTTTTCAACACTGTATTTGTTTTTAATACTTTTTGTCTTTCTAACACAAATAACCAATCTGTTTTGCTCTCTCTCTCTCTCTCTCTCTCTCTCTCTCTCTCTCTCTCTCTGCAGGCACCATATGGACTGGTTCTATCTTCCTGTTCCTGGCAGTTTCTCCCATCCTGCCCATTCTGGCTCTGAGTGGATTAATCTATTTCCATAACATTCATTCTGTTCCTTTCATTATTTGCCATGATGAATGCTTGTATCTAGTCTCTGGGAGATGAGCATTTGGAATAATAATAGATATATGTAGTTATATAGAAGGGTCTCTTTTAGTAATTGATATGAAAGTGTTAATTCAGATGTGAAATTGAATCCACCCCCATTGAAGTGAGAAAGTCCGCTCAAGACAAGAGGATTTTGGTAAATTTCACATGGGTCATCTGGAGAGATGAGCGTTCTCCCTCCTTCTGTGACTCAGTGCTGCTTGAAATGAGCATCTGAAGAAAACAGGTCCCCACCACTTTTTGAGCTGACCAACCCGTGAAGACTAAACTCATAGAGACTGAAATGCTATTAGGATGAAAGAGTCCTCCCTAAACTTCAGTGCCAGCCACTTTAAAGCTTCTTAGCCATCATGGCATTTTTTTAGGAACAGGTGTTTTGACGGTGATATCACTCTAGCCATGGAACTCAAGGTTCACACATTCCATCACAATGACCCAATTAGTTCCGTGAGCTACATTCACACTAATTTAATAGTGTTAAGCATTATAATATTTCACATTTACTGTTGATGGTTTGTTTTAATTTGATTTGTAAATATCTGTTGATTAATTTCAAGCTGAAAACAACATAGAGTTTTTTTTTATAGAGCTCAGAAAAGCCCTAGGAAATAAAAGAGACCTTCCTACGACGAGAGTCAAGCCATACTAAGCAAAATAACTCTTCATCTGCACCTCAAGTTTATATGAAAGTTGTAGCTTTGTAATATCCATTAAGACTAATTAACCGCCTGGAGTCTTTGATGCTCTGCTTTGAGGGTGTGAGAAAGAGGAAGGGCGGTTATTTTTAGATTGGGCACACTCTCTAAACTCACATGCGCACACACACATTATGGAATATAGGCCACCTTATTTGAGAAAAATATTCATTTGTCCTTATAAATACAGACCTTATTCACAGTAGCATCATATTTGATGTTTGAAGGGAATAAAAACAAGTCTGTGAGGTATAGACTTATAATCTATTCAGTGGGTTTTACTGTTGTTTAAAGTGCCGTTAAAGAAATAGTACACCCAAAAATTATAATTCTCTTATAATTTACTCACCCTTATGTCGTCTCAAAATTGTATGATTTTCTTTCTTCCGTGGTATGCAAACTGAAGATATTTTAATGGAGATAGGATGTCTGTTTGACCATAAAATGAAAGTGAATTGTAACCAAAAAGTACATAAAGGTAGCATGAAAGTAATCCATCAGACTCCAGTGGTTTAATCCATGTCTTCTGAAGTGATATAATCGGTTTTGGGGAGAACAGACCAAAATGTAACTGATGTTTCACTGTACATCTTGTCATTGCAGTCTCCTTGGCGATCATGATTTCAAGCTCGATTACGCTTGACACATGCGCAGAGCGCAAGATGGCCCTAATGGAAGTGTAATCGAGCTTGAAATCATGATCGCCAAGGAGACTGCTGTCAAGATTTATAGTGAAAAAGGATTAACATTTTGGTCTGCTCTCATCCAAAACCAGTTGGATTGCTTGAGAAGACATTGATTAAAACACTGGAATCTTATGGATTACTTTTATACTGCCTGTATATACTTTTTGGAGCATAACAGTTTGGTCACCATTCACTTGCATTGTCTGCACAAACAGACATCAAATGAGTTTGAGAGAACATAAGAGTGAGTAAATGATGAGATAAGAGTATCATTTTTGAACTATTTCTTTAATTGTTCAGCTGATGAGACATTGAAAATACATCTTTCCAAAACATTTCAGTAGACAAAAATACTCCACAAAAGTTAAGAAAGTTGTGAAAATTAGATGCAGTCTAAGACCTTTACATAGCTTTATAAGTTCATCCATTGAAGAGACTGTAAATCTATCCCTCACAGCCTCATTTTCACTACCGTCAAAAATAAAATATGGTGCTACTGTGAATATGGTGTATAACAATGATTGATATCTACCTCCAAGTTGCCATACATACAGTACTGTATATAGGATTCCAAAGTTTTTCAAAGTTGCATAATAAAGGCTCACTTTATCAGAGTGCTTACAAGAACTAACAATAAACTGAATAAATAAAGATATAATAAATTTAATAATTAATACATTTTTAAAACATCAAAATAATGCATCACATAAAACTGAAGTAGCCTTCTTTTAACAAAAATAATAGCACAATTTCCTAATGCTGCACAGGTAAAACAGTTTTCAAAACACAAAATTCCACGAGGAGCCATATACCACGTTTTTTTGTTCAAGAGGAAACTCATGGTGCATGTTGTAATCTGTTCAGTAAAGAGGCAAACATGAATTGTGGATTAGCTTTTTAGCATTGCTAGTAGTGCTACATGAGTGTGGCAGCCAGGGAAAGTTAACTGAGCAACATGAAATCAGTAATACATCCTTTCAGTTTCACACTCAGACCATGGCAAGCTGTTCTGGAATGAGAGGTGCCAAACCTCATGCCTCATGGCTGCAATCCGTGATATGAATGTGTCTGTGTGTTTGTGTGTGTGCATGAAGAAGAGAGAAAGAGTGACAGATAGGGAATATTCCTTGACAGATCTCTCCCGTTACGGGAATTAGATGGAACAAATTTCCTGAGCTCTAGTTTCCCACCTCTCTCTGACTCATTTTCTCTGTCTCTCTCTCTCTCTCTCTCTCTCTCTCTCTCTCTCTCTCTTCAGAATAACTCCTTGAGAGAGAAAAAGAGAGAGAGAGAAATAGATACAGTATTTGTTCTCAAGCTAAATGTACAGCCTACCAGATCTTCCACCTCCAACTTCTCATCCCATCTCTTCCTTTCTTTTCACTTCCCATCTTTCTAACCTATTTAGTTTGTCACTCAACCAGTGCAATTCAGTATTTGTGTCAAAATGTGTGAGGACATGTAAACGCCTTAAATGCTATTCTTTTTTTGAAGTAAGGTCATAAACGGTTTAATTTTTGCCCATTTTCCCGATTTCGCTCTGCATGTTACAGTTTTTCTCAATCGCTTTGGCTAATTTTTTCAAACAGTCTTAACATTCTCTAAACTGTAACTGCAATTATCACACCTGTTTTATGGGACATCACAACTCTATTGCATGTCCGCAAAATGGAGTAACTCATCCAAAACCTTTAATTCATGCTTCAAAACCTTGTTATTGTGTCAGTAAATTGGCCAATGCCACCAAAATGAAAAGTTATCTTTTTGTCATCGTGTGAGCCGTACTGGTCAAATGTTTAGATGTTTTTTTACCATGGCAGTCAACCCTGGAAATGTTTGTCATATACAAATTAAATTTTTGTTCTACTTTTTGTTGACACTGACTGCTTACTTTACTATACAAGAATGCCAGTTTTGTTTAGCTGAATGCTATTGTGTATCACACTGAGCTTTTTAGATACCGATTTCAACAATAGGTAAAAGTTTACTGGGAAAATACTGTACAATACTGTAGGACACAGAAAAAGGATATTCACATTTGTATGTGTACAGCAAATGTATTTTTGTAGCAATGTATTACATGTGAACAAAAAATTCACGTTTGCATGTCCATTTTTACACATTTATTACATGTAAAGTCATTTATAGTGAACAGAAAATTGCCACAAAATTACATTTTCCACAATTTTGATAACTGAATGGATCATTTTGCATGTGATGGCTCACATGATGAAAGAATGTTTAGAAGTTGTGAAGAGTATGACAATATCACTGAGAATCTACTCATCAGTTTTTATCAGCAAGCCATGTGCATTTAGTTATTGTGCAAATTGTAGACAGTTGTACTTACTCTTTTGCACACGTGCCAAAACACGTGCAATTTACTTAAATGAATAAGAAATTCAAATCTGGTGTGAACAATTAACTAATTGTTCAGAGATTTGAACTTATTGTTTTGAAAAAAAATAATTCTCATTCAAGAATTGAGCCAAAGCGATTGAGAAAAACTGTAATACCTTTACCAGTGTTTTTACTGGCTTATCCAATGTGTATAAGTGTTGTGCGCATGACTGTTTACAATTTAACGTCCAAAGCAGAGAATAACCTGATGATTTCAAATCTCATGTAAACATGGTTTTCTTGCATTGTCAGGTTCTTTTGTATAAGCTAGCTTTTGGTAGTTATAAGTGTATTGGTTTCCATGTGAACACGATCATTGGATGTATTAGGGCTTGTTTTTATGTTGTGTTTTCTAAACAACTCTTTCCATATAGCACCATGGACAGTGCCATTCCCATCATACAGAAGACTCATCTGAGCTGTATATTCTCAGATAACCCTGAAACGCATCAGGTCTTTAGAGACCCCAGACCTCATTTCACCCCCCCTGTACCTCATCCATTTTTTTGGAGTTGTGCCCAAACCTCTTTAATATTCCTCAATTTATCTCTTATAAATAGTGTAACACACACACACACACACACACACAAACTATTAGGTACCAAATTGTATAGGGTCATTAGAGACCCTATGTACATAGCAGATTTTATTTTTTATTTTAATTTTTTTACCCTTCCATAAATTAAATTTTTTATGATTATTTCATATCTACAGTATATAAGTTTACTATCTCATGATATCTATTTATTTGCTTATTACAAGATACATTAGTACTATATTCATACAAAAACAAATACTATATCACATTGGTTTTCTGTGCAACTATTAATTATCAACATTGGTCAATTATCTGTATCCCATATTTGTGTACATATACATAATATACATGTTATTTCCTACTCAAGGTGGCACTGCTGTTTCAGTGATTGACTTGATTTACATTTGATATTGTTATTTGCAAAGAAACAACATGGAAGTAAACTATAGCAAGTTTAACACATGAAAAGTATATGATTATTATCATTTGGATGTACTATTAAAATGAGGTAATTTGTGCATCTATTTAGACTCATTTAGTGCCTGAGAAAATACTTATGTGTAACTTATGTGCAATTCATGTGTATCTTATGTATATCTTATGTGTAGATTATGTGTTATTTGTATCTCAATATGTGTTTGACAGCCAGTTGCATCTCATTAATTTCAGGGTGAAAGTACTGAATCTTGTTCAAGATTTTTCCTGATTTGTTGCATTATCTCTTTGATGTATGAAAAATCTATTTAATTGTATTATTTTATAATTGTCTTGAAAATATTTTGAAAATTTTACACTATCTGTCCATTTTGTAGATCCATTTTTGATAGATATACGTGCCAGAATATTTAAGAGTGTTTGGTGAAATTCCCATGCATATAGGGGTTAAATATCAGAATGCAAAACTATACTTTCTGTGGAAAAAACAAACAAACACTTGAATACTTCTGAGGAATAATGCTCTTTCAGAACACTAGAGAACAAAAAATGTCCTATAAAACATCAGACCACCAAAATACAAATTGACATAAAACACCAGAATATAAAAAATTATAGTGCACAAGACAGTAGAAAACACTTTATTAAAATGCCAGAATAGAAAACTAAAACACACTGTCTTATAGAGCACCAGTCAGTTCATTTCATGGGGAACAGTCACAATGCTATCACACTTTATTTAGATATGATCATGATGTTTCCTTGAAAGATCTATGCCTATTTCACCAGACTTCCTTGTGTAGTATGTTTCTATTTCTAAGAGTCGAGTTAATATGGATCAAAGTGTTATAATTAGTGACTATGGAGCTGAGATCGATGAACATGGATAATTTCCATTGTGTTTAATGTGATTTTAATTCTTGCTATCTCACAATCAGAACTACTGCTGTTGTCACACATCAGAGCATGTCTCCCACTAGGCCATGAGATCTCATTGCTGTGTTCATGGGGAGACTTAAAAAGAGCCCCAAAAATCAAATTAACAGCTTGCTGGCCAAATGAGGAATTCAATCCAAATAAAAATGAATAGAGCAGGAGACTTAAGGGACTTGTGATTGTTGTGAGCATTTGTTTGATTCTTGATCTGGAGCTCTTACTGATAAACCACCATCTGCCACAAAGATAGAGACAGAGAGAGAAGAGAGAGAGTACAAAAGATCAGAGAGAGAGAGCGAGGCAGTTTATCCTGCCCCCAGGGGGACTTCTCAAACCCATTCTCACTTCCTGAGGAGCGGGGGGGTGGTTGGAGTATTGGATGACGTGAAACACGCTGTTGTCTTGGAGGAGCTGATAAAGACAGTGCAGAGGACAACTGAGAACCATGGACAATATTCTGCAATATTTGGTCTATTTAAATAAAGGCTAAGTAAAGAGAGAGAGAGAGTGTGTGTGTTCTCAGTATATACAAAGTGTGTATGTGTCTGTTCAATAATTGTCTGGTAGAGTAAATTGGTCATAGAATTTTGTGTGTGTGTGTGTTTCATATTCTGACCCATTTTGGCCATTAATTTGTTCATTATTCTAAAATCTCTGCAAATTAAAGCATCAAAACTACATTGTTCTCTGAATCAAAATTTATTTCTACACTTATTAAAAGGAAGAATAATGATTTCATCATTATGAAATAGATGTGTACAATAACAATTCAGCCTAGCTAATGATGCCATACAGTTAAAAGTCCCCTTCACCAGCACACTCATTAAGTGCAATGCACAGGGATCAAAAACGTTCGGTGTTACAGTATCACTTGAATGTGGAGTGGCCACGGCTGAGGGTCGAGATCTTTTTTCATAGATGCTGTTAATAGTATTTGAGTTAGGTTTAGTAAGGTTGATTTATAGGCTTTATGTGATGTGAGTTTAGACAAAGAAATCTCTCTTTTACTATCAACATTATATCCTTTTGTAAAGATGGTATCATCACATCAGTAAACGTAAGCTATATCACTTAGAAGAGAAGATTCATCTCTCCGGCTCTCCTGTACGTGTGCTGTTGCTAAGAGACCAGCAGTCTGCCACATACCACCTCACGCATCCCCCGCTTGCATTTGTTTCACACCCTCTGCCAGGAGAAAGGGAACTGTACCATTTTTTTTAGCACCACACATGGAAACTCATCTTACGGTCAAATCATTCAGCTGAATTCTCAAACATAAACATTCCATGAGGTGCATTGAATCTAAGCTTTAAGAACTGTCATTTTCTCAGAAACTAAACAACTAACAAAGTGCCATCACACTCAAACAAAGAGACAAAAAAGTGATTCTTCACAGCAAGATCTCAGATACTACAAAATGTGAATAACTTTTCGTCTACATAACACATGTTAGACCATCAATGTTTCCCCAAATGTTACACTAACTAGCCTAACAGAGTTATCTGAACAAACAGTTTCATATTGAAATTTTTTGCTGATTTGTGAGTTCCCAGCATGCATTGCAACATTAATAAATAATCCAGTTAGTGTTATGGGCTTATTTATTTATTGCTGTTTATTGACTTTATTTATGCTTTTGTTGCTTTTTTATGTTGCAAATGCTTGTTTAACTGTTGTGTGGTGTTGTTCAGGACTCATCTTTTTACTTTAAAGGGCTAGTTCACACAAAAATGAAAATTCTCTCATTATTTACTCACCCTCATGCCATCCCAGATGTGTGTAAATTTCTTTCTTCAGCAGAACACATTTGAAGAAAAATGGAAAAAATATCTTAGCTCAGTTAGGTCCTTAAATCCAATTGGATGGTGATACAATATTTGAGGCACCAAAAAAACAGACAGTCAGCATAAACGTCATCCATAGGACTCCACTGGTTAAATTAATGTCGTCTAAAGCGAAACAATCGATTTTGGTGTGAAAAAGATCAACATTTAAGTACTTTTTAACTATAAAACATTGCTTCCGGGGTTAAGGGTTGAGGTCTAAATGTGTATGTACCACATTATTGCTTGAATTGTCTTGCCTATTGACTGAGGCAGAGACTGTAGGTAACTTCATACAAGAGAAATATAAAACCATTTGTAAGAATGATATTGTGACAGAATAAAAGTCCTTGTATTGCTAATTTACTGAACAAGAAATCTGTAGTTGAACAAAGTATTTTGCATTTAGTGAACAAACAAATTCAAACTAACTAAACAAACCATTTTACTGAGGACAATTATTAAGACATTTGTTGAAAGAATGGCAAAAATGTTCTGCATCATGTTGCCTTGATTTTTTAACAATTCCTTTTTAACAGTGTATACTGCATATCGCAAAACACAATAGTGAACTTCAGTGTATATTTCTCTTTCTTTTTTTGTAGCAACCCTTTTTATTATACAGTATAGTAGTTGCAAGATCACTCTTGTCACTTAAGCTGAAAAAAGGGGCAGAAGAGTAATAAATCCATTTGCACGTTTATGATTTTATTGTTGAGAGCTTGAAAATGGTGTCAGATGAAACTAGGAAGTTCTCACTGGAAAATGGCAAACCAATCTAGAGAAGATTAGACATCAGTGGCAACAATGTGCTCTGTAAACATAAGAAAATGGTTTCAAAATGGTGAATAAATGTTAAAAACTCTGTGATGAAACATCATAGCCTGATATCTCAGTACACCACAACTTTTCAATTTACTGTCTGGATAAACATTCACTTAACACTTTATTAGGAACACTATGGTCCTAATAAAGTGTCCGACCAGATCTTCAGCTGTTGTAGCTCATCTGCCTCAAGGTTTGACATGTTGTGCATTCTGAGATGCTATTCTGCTCACTACAATTGTACAGAGTGGTTATCTGAGTTACTGTAGCCTTTCTGTCTGCTCGAACCAGTCTGGCCATTCTCCGTTGACCTCTCTTATCAACAAGGCATTTCTGTCCACAGAACTGCCCCTCACTGGATGTTTTTTGTTTCTAGCATCTTTCTGAGTAAATTCTAGAGACTGTTGTGCGTGAAAATCTCAGGAGATCAGCAGTTACAGAAATACTCAAACCAGCCCGTCTGGCACCAACAATCATGCCACGGTCCAAATCACTGAGATCACATTTTTTCCCCATTCTGATGGTTGATGTGACCATTAACTGAAGCTCCTGACCCATATCTGCATGATTTTATACACTGCACTGCTGCCACACAATTGGCTGATTAGATAATTGCATGAAGAAGAAGGTTTACAAGTGTTCCTGATAAAGTGCTCAGTGAGTGTATATAAGTAGCTTTTCTGTTCAAGAACTTGTCCAGTTGGTGATGATTTAGGAGCAAAATATGTGTATGTTAGCACTACTGTGTAACTGATATGAACAGTGTTTTATACGGTCCTGACAAAGAGAAAAATGAGTCACTCACTGCACTTGTAGAGTTTGAAGAGTCTGGTCATATCATTCTGGCTCATTTGAGAAGCCTTGCCTAACTCAACAGTGTTGTCAGGAATGGGAACCATAGTGGCGAGACCATTCTTGGAGAAAGCATATCTAATAGGACATACAGTAAATGCAGTTAGAATACAATCTGATACACCTTAAATACATTAAAACTATCTCCTCTTAAGCCAGTGTGAGCTCACTCACCTCTCATACTGCATCACAGAGTTGTAGTCATAAGGAGTTCCCTGGTTAAGGGTGTTGATTTTGTTGAAGTTGTGTTTTTTGTCTGATGAGCAAAAAAACAAAACAATTATTGGTGATCCCCGAAATCTAATGGGCATTGTGTTCATAAAGAACTGAGTTAAACAGCATACATTAGCTGACTTGACTACATTAAATAAATCCATTCTGCTTTACTGAAAATGGTCTGCTATTAAATATGTACCGTCTATGATGTTCTCCCAGATGACTTGGATGTGGTCGTCACGGTCACTGCGGGTTTGCTCATGGTTGAAGCCAAGAGCGTGGAGCAACTCATGCTGCACAATGTTGTGGTAAAGGCAGCCATTACGGGCCAGAGACACAATCTGCCCATAACCCTGACGACCAACGTATGAGTAACATCTGTAAGGTAAATAATAAGATCTAAAAAATCAATAATACATTTTGCATTACAATTTAATTACCCTCATCTGAATATCTTGATCTAGCTTCCCTTCCATCATAAATTTTAAATCAAACATTCTGATTAGAATGCTCCTTCTATCTCTTAGGCCGCATCCACACTAATCTTTATTGGCTTGAAAACATCAGCAACAACAGTATAATTTCCCAAGTATGCGGTTATAGAAAGTATTTTCGTAAGTCTCTATTTTCGGTGGAGAAAAATGCTTTTCAATGTGGATAAGAGGTGCAAACGTTAGCTTTTTTTTTAAACATACTAGTGTGGAAGTGGCCATATTCTTATTCTGATCATGATCTGATCTGAATATAAGTAAAATCTTGTCTCTAGTCTACATTCTAATTCTGTGGTTTATGATATTTTTCTGATTGTGATTTTTGTTTTGTTACGTACCCACTGCGGGACTCAATGCTGATGTAGTCTCTCTCAACGTTGCGACGGAAGAAGCGGATGCAGGAGACTGAAGAGAAAGAGTCCAGACCACGCTGGATGATCTCCACCTCACGGGAAGCTGAGAGAGGGCAAAGGACAGAGGCTGTTATAAAAATGTTTACCTTTTTGCACACTTATGCTTTTGCACCAATTCTGGCATAGGTTTCCACTCTTCATTCTCTTAATGCTCTGAATGAAAAGATAAATAATCATATTAGTGACATACAGTAGTGGTCAGCAATGACATAAGGTATATAAACATGGCCATCTGCAGACACAGGCCAGAGGCAGTCATAGGAGGTGCAGGGATCTGCATTTCTCCCATTCACAGCAATGTCATCCATCAGTTCGGGCTCATCAGGTTCAGGAACTAACACAGAAATAAAAACAGAGTTAACTCTCACTAACTGTGAATAAATGCTTCCATGAATCACTGCTTATTTGGGACCTTTTAGTGAAGAAAATGTGTATATAGTATTCTTTTGTTGTTGTTTCGTAATGCTGAATGATCACAGACAAAGAATATTATAACATGAAACATAATTATGCTAATCATACTGTATGTTATTTTTGGGTTTGTGTGTAACTGTGATGTATTGATATATATTGGTGAGCATGTGGTGTGTACGTACTGATGCCTCTATTGGCTCTATGCAACAGTTCAGAAACAGACAGCTCAGCAGAAATGTCCTCAACAGCTAAAAAAACACATCAACTTATTCACTAATGAACCATTACTTCTTCAATCAATTAACCATACATAAACTGTTAATCATAAAGCCCTTTACATTTACATCATCATAAATCATGTATAGTCTGAGCTTCTGGAGTATTTAACTTACCAGTCTGCATGTGATGTACGGCAGAAAAACCACACACAAACCAGACGAGCAAAGAAATTAAAACCATAGATGAAGTCATAACCATCACATTACATTCTTATTATAATTAGAGAAGTAAACAAATGTATAATGTATAAAACAATGTTTTTATATTTATCACTTGCAACCTACTGAGCACTAAACTTATTTTGTGTATGTTTATAATACCATCTCAGCTCTAACAGAGCAGACCAGCAGCAGGACCAGAAGGCCAAAAATCATCTTGTTCCCAAACATGACTGCAAAAAACCTGCAGAATGAATTAACGCACAGCAGTTTGATTGGAAAAGCACTTTTAACAATGCATATCTACATTTGATAACGTCTGATAGCAAAAGGTTCACTTTTTTTATATAAAGGACACTATATGAAAACATGTTAAAGAGCATTTAAAATGTAGTAGTCTAACATTATATAAAATAAAATTAGCAACATACAAAATATCAGTGTCATTCACTATAACTTCTAGAAAGTGTGTTACTCTAGACTCATAAGGAGGGCATGTAAAAACCTGATAAAATGGGACACAACCTATTTAATTGATATTATAATCAAATGTATGTTCTTTTTCTCATCTTCTGCTTAGCTGAAGCATGAAACCATGTTACAGTTTGATAAAATAATTACTTTGATTAGATTTGTCAAGAAGGGAAACATTCCAGTTCTCTTACCTTCAATTTCCAAAGCCAGTGCAACTCTAGAGCCGTGACAGGGTTTTATACCCTGATGTGCACCTGTATCAGCACGGTCTTTTCAATATGGGCAATAGTACATGCTGACGTCAACAAAAATAAAATAAAATAAATCTTCAAAACAAACAAACATTAAGTACATAAGGATTAAAGAAAGCCTTTATCATGTATTGATTTGTATAACCTTGTTTCAAAGTCAACAGGTGCAAAATTCCCTCAGTTTGTGCATTGCTTCATAGAAACACAACACTTGTGAAACCATCACCTAAGGTCAGTGTAATGTGTTTTAGGATTGTTTAGCAGGTGTTGAACAGGTCTGCTTTCCAGCAGTTTCTTTGTCAGGTGAAAAAGAGTCACTACACTGTAGGCCCATAAATGTAGAATTCATTTAACCCTAGTCTTTGCATACATTCATAGGAAAGCAGTGTTTTTTTATAACATTTTCCATTTTCTAACTTTTTTTTTTTCAACAAATTGTTTACTTTCAGTAAAATCCAGGAATCAGCTTGAATTACAGAATAAGCTTTAGTAAGATTGTTGATTGTAGTGTTTTGCAAAGGAGATGACCATCCAGCCACATGAAAAAGCGAGATGAATTGTTGTTTTCTTGAATTATTTTTGCAATTCTGCTTGTTAACGCTATAGTGTCACAGAAATTATGCACTTAAAGGGATAGTTCACCCAAAACTGAAAATTCTCTCATTATTAACTTTATCATCACCCTCATACCATCCCAGATGTGTATGACTTTCTCTCTTCTGCTGAACACAAACAAAATTTTTAGAAGAATATCTCAGCTATGTAGGTCCTTTCCATGTAAGTGAATGGTGCTCCAAAAAGCACATAAAGGCAGCATAAAAATAATCCATAAGACTCCGGTGGTTAAATCCATGTCTTCTGAAGTGATCCAATCGGTTTTGTGAGAGAAAAGACCAAAATACAACTCATTTTCCACTGCACATCTTGACAGCAGTCTCCTTGGCAATCATGACTTCAAGCTCGAATACACTTCCTATAGTGCCATCTAGCACTCTGCACATGCGTCAAGCACTAGGAAGTGTAACCGAGCTTGAAATCATGATCGTGCCTAGAGACTGCAATGGCAAGATGTACAGTAACCAACTGGATCACTTCAGAAGACATAGATTAAACCACTGTAGTCTGATGGATTATGTTTATGCTGACTTTATCTACTTTTTGGAGCTTCAAAGTTTTTGTCACCATTCACTTGCATTGTATGGACCTACAGAGCTGACATATTCTTCTATAAATCTTAGTTTGTGTTCTGCAGAAGAAAAAAAGTCATACACATCTGGTATGGCATGAAGATGAGTAAATGGTGAGAGAATTTTCATTTTTGGGTGAACTATCATTTTAAAGATTTAAGTGAACATGAAGTGAATTTGAGATTATTTTGGTTCAAGCAGATTTTGCCATTTTTGCCATGCTCCCAGGTGCTACAGTATGCACTAAATTCTAAAATGAAAAGTGGGTAATTCATCTTGAAATATTTCAGGTGTTTCTTAATTCTATCCATTCTCTAATCGAAATGTTTCAAACAAAACATGTTTTTCTTGGGAATATTGTTTTAATTGGTTATCAATGTAAAGGTTTTTTCATTTGTCCTTAATATCACTTTCCATCCTTTTAATCTTCTATAATATCCCTTTTACTAACAAAAGCCATTTACCTTAATGATAACATCATCCTTGAATTCAGTGAATTTTGAAATAATTTTGCTTGTTTAACTGTTGTGTGGTGTTGTTCAGGACTCATCTTTTTACTTTAAAGGGCTAGTTCACACAAAAATGAAAATTCTCTCATTATTTACTCACCCTCATGCCATCCCAGATGTGTGTAAATTTCTTTCTTCAGCAGAACACATTTGAAGAAAAATGGAAAAAATATCTTAGCTCAGTTAGGTCCTTAAATCCAATTGGATGGTGATACAATATTTGAAGCACCAAAAAAACAGACAGTCAGCATAAACGTCATCCATAGGACTCCACTGGTTAAATTAATGTCGTCTAAAGCGAAACAATCGATTTTGGTGTGAAAAAGATCAACATTTAAGTACTTTTTAACTATAAAACATTGCTTCCGGGGTTAAGGGTTGAGGTCTAAATGTGTATGTACCACATTATTGCTTGAATTGTCTTGCCTATTGACTGAGGCAGAGACTGTAGGTAACTTCATACAAGAGAAATATAAAACCATTTGTAAGAATGATATTGTGACAGAATAAAAGTCCTTGTATTGCTAATTTACTGAACAAGAAATCTGTAGTTGAACAAAGTATTTTGCATTTAGTGAACAAACAAATTCAAACTAACTAAACAAACCATTTTACTGAGGACAATTATTAAGACATTTGTTGAAAGAATGGCAAAAATGTTCTGCATCATGTTGCCTTGATTTTTTAACAATTCCTTTTTAACAGTGTATACTGCATATCGCAAAACACAATAGTGAACTTCAGTGTATATTTCTCTTTCTTTTTTTGTAGCAACCCTTTTTATTATACAGTATAGTAGTTGCAAGATCACTCTTGTCACTTAAGCTGAAAAAAGGGGCAGAAGAGTAATAAATCCATTTGCACGTTTATGATTTTATTGTTGAGAGCTTGAAAATGGTGTCAGATGAAACTAGGAAGTTCTCACTGGAAAATGGCAAACCAATCTAGAGAAGATTAGACATCAGTGGCAACAATGTGCTCTGTAAACATAAGAAAATGGTTTCAAAATGGTGAATAAATGTTAAAAACTCTGTGATGAAACATCATAGCCTGATATCTCAGTACACCACAACTTTTCAATTTACTGTCTGGATATACATTCACTTAACACTTTATTAGGAACACTATGGTCCTAATAAAGTGTCCGACCAGATCTTCAGCTGTTGTAGCTCATCTGCCTCAAGGTTTGACATGTTGTGCATTCTGAGATGCTATTCTGCTCACTACAATTGTACAGAGTGGTTATCTGAGTTACTGTAGCCTTTTTTGTCTGCTCAAACCAGTCTGGCCATTCTCCGTTGACCTCTCTTATCAACAAGGCATTTCTGTCCACAGAACTGCCCCTCGCTGGATGATTTTTGTTTCTGGCATCTTTCTGAGTAAATTCTAGGGACTGTTGTGCGTGAAAATCTCAGGAGATCAGCAGTTACAGAAATACTCAAAGCATCCCGTCTGGCACCAACAATCATGCCATGGTCCAAATCACTGAGATCACATTTTTTCCCCATTCTGATGGTTGATGTGACCATTAACTGAAGCTCCTGACCCATATCTGCATGATTTTATACACTGCACTGCTGCCACACAATTGGCTGATTAGATAATTGCATGAAGAAGAAGGTTTACAAGTGTTCCTGATAAAGTGCTCAGTGAGTGTATATAAGTAGCTTTTCTGTTCAAGAACTTGTCCAGTTGGTGATGATTTAGGAGCAAAATATGTGTATGTTAGCACTACTGTGTAACTGATATGAACAGTGTTTTATACGGTCCTGACAAAGAGAAAAATGAGTCACTCACTGCACTTGTAGAGTTTGAAGAGTCTGGTCATGTCATTCCGGCTCATTTGAGAAGCCTTGCCTAACTCAACACTGTTGTCAGGAATGGGAACCATAGTGGCGAGACCATTCTTGGAGAAAGCATATCTAATAGGACATACAGTAAATGCAGTTAGAATACAATCTGATACACCTTAAATACATTAAAACTATCTCCTCTTAAGCCAGTGTGAGCTCACTCACCTCTCATACTGCATCACAGAGTTGTAGTCATAAGGAGTTCCCTGGTTAAGGGTGTTGATTTTGTTGAAGTTGTGTTTTTTGTCTGATGAGCAAAAAAACAAAACAATTATTGGTGATCCCCGAAATCTAATGGGCATTGTGTTCATAAAGAAATGAGTTAAACAGCATACATTAGCTGACTTGACTACATTAAATAAATCCATTCTGCTTTACTGAAAATGGTCTGCTATTAAATATGTACCGTCTATGATGTTCTCCCAGATGACTTGGATGTGGTCGTCACGGTCACTGCGGGTTTGCTCATGGTTGAAGCCAAGAGCGTGGAGCAACTCATGCTGCACAATGTTGTGGTAAAGGCAGCCATTACGGGCCAGAGACACAATCTGCCCATAACCCTGACGACCAACGTATGAGTAACATCTGTAAGGCAAATAATAAGATCTAAAAAATCAATAATACATTTTGCATTACAATTTAATTACCCTCATCTGAATATCTTGATCGAGCTTCCCTTCCATCATAAATTTTAAATCAAACATTCTGATTAGAATGCTCCTTCTATCTCTTAGGCCGCATCCACACTAATCTTTATTGGCTTGAAAACATCAGCAACAACAGTATAATTTCCCAAGTATGCGGTTATAGAAAGTATTTTCGTAAGTCTCTATTTTCGGTGGAGAAAAATGCTTTTCAATGTGGATAAGAGGTGCAAACGTTAGCTTTTTTTAAAACATTCTAGTGTGGAAGTGGCCATATTCTTATTCTGATCATGATCTGATCTGATTATAAGTACAATCTTGTCTCTAGTCTACATTCTAATTCTGTGGTTTATGATATTTTTCTGATTGTGATTTTTGTTTTGTTACGTACCCACTGCGGGACTCAATGCTGATGTAGTCTCTCTCATCGGTGCGAGGGAAGAAGCGGATGCAGGAGACTGAAGAGAAAGAGTCCAGACCACGCTGGATGATCTCCACCTCACGGGAAGCTGAGAGAGGGCAAAGGACAGAGGCTGTTATAAAAATGTTTACCTTTTTGCACACTTATGCTTTTGCACCAATTCTGGCATAGGTTTCCACTCTTCATTCTCTTAATGCTCTGAATGAAAAGATAAATAATCATATTAGTGACATACAGTAGTGGTCAGCAATGACATAAGGTATATAAACATGGCCATCTCCAACCATAGGCCAGAGGCAGTCATAGGAGGTGCAGGGATCTGCATTTCTCCCATTCACAGCAATGTCATCCATCAGTTCGGGCTCATCAGGTTCAGGAACTAACACAGAAATAAAAACAGAGTTAACTCTCACTAACTGTGAATAAATGCTTCCATGAATCACTGCTTATTTGGGACCTTTTAGTGAAGAAAATGTGTATATAGTATTCTTTTGTTGTTGTTTCGTAATGCTGAATGATCACAGACAAAGAATATTATAACATGAAACATAATTATGCTAATCATACTGTATGTTATTTTTGGGTTTGTGTGTAACTGTGATGTATTGATATATATTGGTGAGCATGTGGTGTGTACGTACTGATGCCTCTATTGGCTCTATGCAACAGTTCAGAAACAGACAGCTCAGCAGAAATGTCCTCAACAGCTAAAAAAACACATCAACTTATTCACTAATGAACCATTACTTCTTCAATCAATTAACCATACATAAACTGTTAATCATAAAGCCCTTTACATTTACATCATCATAAATCATGTATAGTCTGAGCTTCTGGAGTATTTAACTTACCAGTCTGCATGTGATGTACAGCAGAAAAACCACACACAAACCAGACGAGCAAAGAAATTAAAACCATAGATGAAGTCATAACCATCACATTACATTCTTATTATAATTAGAGAAGTAAACAAATGTATAATGTATAAAACAATGTTTTTATATTTATCACTTGCAACCTACTGAGCGCTAAACTTATTTTGTGTATGTTTATAATACCATCTCAGCTCTAACAGAGCAGACCAGCAGCAGGACCAGAAGGCCAAAAATCATCTTGTTCCCAAACATGACTGCAAAAAACCTGCAGAATGAATTAACGCACAGCAGTTTGATTGGAAAAGCACTTTTAACAATGCATATCTACATTTGATAACGTCTGATAGCAAAAGGTTCACTTTTTTTATATAAAGGACACTATATGAAAACATGTTAAAGAGCATTTAAAATGTAGTAGTCTAACATTATATAAAATAAAATTAGCAACATACAAAATATCAGTGTCATTCACTATAACTTCTAGAAAGTGTGTTACTCTAGACTCATAAGGAGGGCATGTAAAAACCTGATAAAATGGGACACAACCTATTTAATTGATATTATAATCAAATGTATGTTCTTTTTCTCATCTTCTGCTTAGCTGAAGCATGAAACCATGTTACAGTTTGATAAAATAATTACTTTGATTAGATTTGTCAAGAAGGGAAACATTCCAGTTCTCTTACCTTCAATTTCCAAAGCCAGTGCAACTCTAGGGCCGTGACAGGGTTTTATACCCTGATGTGCACCTGTATCAGCACGGTCTTTTCAATATGGGCAATAGTACATGCTGACGTCAACAAAAATAAAATAAAATAAATCTTCAAAACAAACAAACATTAAGTACATAAGGATTAAAGAAAGCCTTTATCATGTATTGATTTGTATAACCTTGTTTCAAAGTCAACAGGTGCAAAATTCCCTCAGTTTGTGCATTGCTTCATAGAAACACAACACTTGTGAAACCATCACCTAAGGTCAGTGTAATGTGTTTTAAGATTGTTTAGCAGGTGTTGAACAGGTCTGCTTTCCAGCAGTTTCTTTGTCAGGTGAAAAAGAGTCACTACACTGTAGGCCCATAAATGTAGAATTCATTTAACCCTAGTCTTTGCATACATTCATAGGAAAGCAGTGTTTTTTTATAACATTTTCCATTTTCTAACTTTTTTTTTTTCAATAAATTGTTTACTTTCAGTGAAATCCAGGAATCAGCTTGAATTACAGAATAAGCTTTAGTAAGATTGTTGATTGTAGTGTTTTGCAAAGGAGATGACCATCCAACCACATGAAAAAGCGAGATGAATTGTTGTTTTCTTGAATTATTTTTGCAATTCTGCGTGTTAATGCTATAGTGTCGCAGAAATTACGCACTTACCCTGTGAGGGCCATGGTTGTAATATTACAACAATTATCTTGAGCTATCCTAAAAAAAAAACATCTTTAATTTTTATTTTTTTTCAGACCACATTTAAATAATCAGTGGGTCATGTTGGTCCACCTCTGAATCCTATTGGCAATTAAAATGTATAAGGTGCCGGAACATCTGACCCAAAGCTCACTCAACCTGCGAACTTTCTCGGAGCAAAATAACCGGTTTTTATTGGATTGAATAGCTCAAGATTCAAGTAAGTAAAATGCCTTAAATATTTTATTTAGTGATTATTACAATGTGTACAACATGTAGATATTATCTACTGTGAAATTTGTTTAAAAAAAAATATTTTGAGCTTATTATATTTGTGTTGCTATTTTACAACAATAGTTGAGTCGGGCAGCATTTTTTCATTGGTGGGAAACAGTGGGGAAATTCAGCAGCATAAAGCAGTATCTGCGAGGAAAGCCACACCCGTGGGGGTTCAAATTATGGGTGAGAAGTGGAATCTCTGGCATGGTCTGTGATTTTGAGGTGTACCAAATTAGTGTCAATGGACATCGAGCCAAATCTGAACTTGGATTGTCAGGGGATGTTGTGATGAAGCTTGCTTCCACACTTCCAGAAGGGCAGAACTACAAAATCTATGCAGACAAATATTTCAACTGCATCCCATTGGTAGTTCAGCTCCTTTGTCGTGGAATTCATTACGTGGGAACAGCCAGACAGGTACGCCTACCCAACTGTAACCTTGCAGATGAGAAGAGCTTGAAGAAGAGTGGGAGAGGAAGCTTTGACTTCAGAGTTGAGGGGGAACCACAACATGAACTTTGGGACTACCATACCTGAACTTTGGGACTAAGTCTAAGTTCAGTTTTGTAAAAACATTTTTTCCTGTTTTCCTATATTTTTTATTAATAATTAACAATTCATAAAAAATATGACTGTTGTGTGATTATTATTCATGATATATACAGTTATGGGGCTACATAAGCAATCAGCTGTGCAAATGAACACTTAGTTGTTCTGTATATTTGTTCAGACAATGCAAGTACAAATACAGGATTTCTGCTGCCCTCCCTGACCACTGTTGTAATATTACAATGTGTCATTAAAAATTACTAAAATGTAAAAACTTTTTAAAAACTTTTTTTCTGCATTAGAGGCCTCCTACAACAACATCTGAAAGGAAAAAACATTGTTTTGCTCATTTATTTTAAAATTTGGCCTTCACAGGGTTAAAGGGATAGTTCACCCAAAACTGAACATTCTCTCATTATTAACTTTATCATCACCCTCATACCATCCCAGATGTGTATGACTTTCTCTCTTCTGCTGAACACAAACAAAATTTTTAGAAGAATATCTCAGCTATGTAGGTCCTTTCCATGTAAGTGAATGGTGCTCCAAAAAGCACATAAAGGCAGCATAAAAGTAATCCATAAGACTCCGGTGGTTAAATCCATGTCTTCTGAAGTGATCCAATCGGTTTTGTGAGAGAAAAGACCAAAATACAACTTATTTTTCACTGCACATCTTGACAGCAGTCTCCTTGGCAATCATGACTTCAAGCTCGAATACACTTCCTATAGTGCCATCTAGCACTCTGCACATGCGTCAAGCACTAGGAAGTGTAATCGAGCTTGAAATCATGATCGTGCCTAGAGACTGCAATGGCAAGATGTACAGTAACCAACTGGATCACTTCAGAAGACATAGATTAAACCACTGTAGTCTGATGGATTATGTTTATGCTGACTTTATCTACTTTTTGGAGCTTCAAAGTTTTTGTCACCATTCACTTGCATTGTATGGACCTACAGAGCTGACATATTCTTCTATAAATCTTAGTTTGTGTTCTGCAGAAGAAAAAAAGTCATACACATCTGGTATGGCATGAAGATGAGTAAATGGTGAGAGAATTTTCATTTTTGGGTGAACTATCATTTTAAAGATTTAAGTGAACATGAAGTGAATTTGAGATTATTTTGGTTCAAGCAGATTTTGCCATTTTTGCCATGCTCCCAGGTGCTACAGTATGCACTAAATTCTAAAATGAAAAGTGGGTAATTTGTCTTGAAATATTTCAGGTGTTTCTTAATTCTATCCATTCTCTAATCGAAGTGTTTCAAACAAAACATGTTTTTCTTGGGAATATTGTTTTAATTGGTTATCAATGTAAAGGTTTTTTCATTTGTCCTTAATATCACTTTCCATCCTTTTAATCTTCTATAATATCCCTTTTACTAACAAAAGCCATTTACCTTAATGATAACATCATCCTTCTTTTTTTTGTGGAAAAACAACAGTACTCACATCAGTAAGTAAGAGCATTGGATGTTTTTTTTCTGTAAATTATGTGTTGTTTTGTGGTATCAGCTAGTTGATTTGTCTCAATAAAATATTCCATTCTGTTTAAAATGATAAATTTATAGAGTATGAGTATTTCTGTAATAAAATCAGTATTGTTTAAACCATCATTTGAAATGATAAAACCTTTAGGTCTTTATTTCTTTTTATTATCACTGCAGAAATTTACATAGGCAGGCCAAAGTTCTCACAATTCAACTGGCAAAGGGTTTTATATTTAAAAGATATCAAAATGACTCTTTGATTGCAGCTTTATTGGTATGTTATTTTTCTTAATAATTAACTGTTAGAGTGATGTAGGTTAAGCATAGTAGTAAGCACACCATACTTGATGCTTTGGGTCTTCCGTGAACTTTTTTCTGGGCTGCATGTCTGGTTGCTGATTGGACTTTTGCTGCTCCTAAAGAATGAGAAAATCATCAACGATCTATCACCAGTGCCCCTCCTAATCATTAAAGTGATCAAGGTACAACAAGAAGTAGGATGAGGCCCAAGGATCGATAAATCTTCAGTTATCATGATAAAAATCATTGAATGTGTGCATGAAGGTGTAATATTATATTTACATATGAGGAAATACTTTGGTGTAATCATCAGTTTTCTGAGTGAACAATGCAATCATAATAACATTTAAACATTTTGAAAATACAGTGAATGAAAGAAAAAAAAAAACTTCTGCAAGCAAGTCCAGGGCTTCTGGACAGAGAAAGACAGAGAAAAATGTATGTGTGCATGTAACTCACAGCACTTGTAGAGTTTGTTGAGTCTGATGATGTCATTTTGACTCATTTGAGAAGCCTTGCCTAACTCAACATTGCTGTTGGGAATGGGAACCATAGTGGCGAGACCATTCTTGGAGAAGGCATATCTGATAAAGCAAAGGACATCGATGCAGTTAGAATACAATCTGGTTGACCTTACACAAGGAGTAACATTATCTCCCCTTAAACCGGTGTGAGCTCACTCACCTCTCGTACTGCATCACAGACTTGTAGTCATAGGGAGTTCCCTGGTTAAGGGTGTTGATTTTGTTGAAGTTGTACTTCATGTCTGATGAGGAAACAGAATATTTACTGGTCGTCCAATCGAGAAATCTAACAGGCTTTGAGATCTAATTTTGCATACTAAAACAACTTAAGCTGAAATTGCAACACGATATAAATGTATCCTTTTAATGGAAATGAGTCTGTGATTAAATATGTACCATCTCTGATGTTCTCCCAGACTACACGGATGTGGTTGTCACGGTCACTGCGGGTTTGCTCATGGTTGAAGCCAAGAGCGTGGAGCAACTCATGCTGCACAGTGCTGTGGTAAAGGCAGCCATTACGGGCCAGAGACACAGTCTGGACATTACCCTGACGACCAACGTATGAGTAACATCTGTAAGGCAAATAATACAATTTAAATGTCTGGCACTCAGATCATCTGAAAATCTAGTTTTAACTGTATTATACATTTCAATCTAATTCTTATTCTGATTGGAATTCTGCTTCTAACTCTGATTCTAGTTCTGATCATGATGATTGTGACTTGCTTATATTCCCATGATGCAAACCTTCATTCTGACTCTTGTATTCTAATTCAATGAGATGCTTTTTTCTAATTGTGGTTGTGATTTTTGTTTTGTTACGTACCCACTGCGGGACTCAATGCTGATGTAGTCTCTCTCATTGGTGCGACGAAAGAAGCGGATGCAGGAGCTTGAAGCAAAAGAGTTCAGACCACGCTGGATGATCTCCAGCTCACGAGAGGCTGAGAAGGCAAAGGGCAGAGGTTGTTATGGAAATGTTTACTTTGTTTCTTTGACTATTCTAAGAGTGCAGAGTCTGTCCTGCCCTTTAATCATTTTTGGTTCTGGATGAAAAGATCAATAATAATTATATTAGTGACGTACAGTAGTGGTTGGCAATGACGTAAGGTACATAAACATAGCCATCGCTGTACTTGGGCCAGAGGCAGCCATAGGAGGTGCAGGGATCTGCATTTTTCTCATTCACAGCAATGTCATCCATCAGTTCGGGCTCATCAGGTTCAGGAACTAACACAGAAATAAAAACACAGTTAAGTGTCACTTAATACATCCTCGAAATGCATGTTTATTTGGGACTTCTTAGTAAAATTAATATTGCAACATGGTAATTTCATGATATTGTTTTTTTTTTTTTTTTTAAAAAAAGTAAAACATAATCATGTTTACTATATGCTATTCTTGTGTCTGTGTGTAGCAGTGATGTATTGATGTATATTGGTGAGCATGTGGTGTGTACGTACTGATGCCTCTATTGGCTCTATGCAACAGTTCAGAAATAGACAGCTCAGCAGAAATGTCCTCAGCAACTAATATAAAAACACATCGATCCATTCATTAATATACCATTACTTCATCAATCAATTAATTGTGTAAAAACAATTAATTGTACATTTACATTTTATCATGTATAGTCTTAGGTGCAGGAGTATTTGACTTACCAGGCTGCATGTGAGGTATGCCAGAACACCACACACAACACAGTCATGGAAAAGAAATGTTAAAACATTAACTCTAATCAAACATTTTACATTCTTTATTATTATATTAATTTTACATTGATTTATAATCAGAGAAGTAAACAAATGCATACTGTATAAAGCAATGTTTTTACATATGTATTTCATTTATTGTAACCTACTGAGCATTTGTGTATGTATGTGTCTTACCATCTCCTCAGCTCTAACGGAGCAGACCAGCAGCAGGGCCAGAAGCCCAAAAGTCATCTTGGTCACAATCATCTCTGCTAAAAACCTGCAGAATGAACCAGGACACATCAGTTTGATTTGGGGCTGTTTAGTTTACAGCACCAAGTTCCAGTTCAGCACTTTTACCAATATATCAACATATAATGTCTGATAACACAATATTCTGTTTCTTATGATGACTAGATACATGAAATTAAATCTTGTAAAAATATTTTAAATAGAGTTTAGAATGTAGCAGTTTGAAAGAAAGGCCTAAAATGTGTGTTACTATGATAATATAGACTTATAAAGAGGATACTATGTTAAAACTGTATGTGTCCTTCCCCATCTCAGCTGAAACATAAAACCATGATATAATTTGATAAAAGACTTACTTTGAATAGATTTGTCAAGGGGGAACATACACGGTCTCTTACCTGTGATTTCCAAAGCCAGTGCAACTCTAGGGCTGTGACAGGGTTTTATACCCTGATGGGCACCTGTATCAGTACGATCTTTACAAATATGGCCAATAGTACATGCTGACATAAACAAAAAATGCTATCTTTGAAAAATACACAATGTATAAGCAGTAAGGCAAGTCTTTATCATGTTTAGATTTGTATAACCTTCTTTCAAAGAAAGCAGGTGTAAAATTCCCTTACTATGTGCGTTGCTTATAGGAAAACGTAATGCAAAACTTATATGAAACTATCAGAGCAGATGAACTACTTCCTCATTAAATTCTTAGGTTTTTAACCAGAAAATGACGGACACTTTGATTTATTTGTCTATTAGATCAGCACATCAGCTGATAAACCTTGTCATATTAACATTATAAAGCTTCATGTTTTTTGGGTGTGTGTGTGTGTGTTTTTTTTTTTTTTAAAGCCATTAGTTACGTTCTTCAGCTTGAATATGCACCTGGGCCGGCTTTCTAGTTAAAAAAGACAGCAACTTCTGTTCTGTTCTATTCTACTTGAAAGTCATTACAGTTATATTTCCAGCTGTCCAAGGAATGTTTATAATGTAAATAAAATGATGTCTCTCTTTGTGCAACTTTCTGCTAAACACTACAAAGTGTCTACTCAGATAGACCTTGTTTGAGAAAGGTCATGTTGCAGCAATTTAAAAACATGTTTTATATGCTTTAAGTGACTGTCCAATTCTTCCTCATTCAGCTTTAAAGTTTTTTAGTTTGTTTGTTTGTCTTTACATATATATATATATATATATGTAACAAATTTAATATAAAAAGAATGACCCGTACATTTATGGTATTTACTTTTGGTCACCTGAATAGTGTTCTATGGACATTGTTTTTTGCTATTTTGCCTCAGTGAGACAAACTGAATATTTATTTAGCAGCTCTTCCTGCCTGCTCAACTGTTTCTTCTAAATCAGTCAAGTATATTCTTTGCTCTGTCACAATTGCTGCAAATGAAGTTGAGGTCTCTGCCACCTGCATATTTAATTTCAGCTCATATCCATGTTTGATGTCCCACACACACATTAGCAAAAATGTGCTTTCAATTAAAGTTAACATTACGATTCAGCATGTACATCTATGGTAAATGTAATATTTAGGCTTATCTAAAGTTTGATCATGGGCAGGTTTGGGGATTAACAGAATACATGTAACGGGATTACGTATTTAAAATACAAAATATAAGTAACTGTATTCCACTACAGTTACAATTTAAATCATTGGTAATTAGAATACAGTTACATTCAAAATGTATTTTGATTACTGAAGAGATTACTTTGCATTTTATTGTCATTTGTTTCATTTAATATTTAGTCCTTTCAGATGGAAAACATTTATACATATAAATGATGCGATCCAAAGTGCATTTGAACAGAGGTGAAACACTTTCTTATGATGTGTTACATTCATACGAGCAGACAGAGAAGTAAGTTTGAAGTAAGTTTGGAGCAGAAGAAATAGAAATAAACCTTGTGTAAATTGTCAGCTTTACGCTAAGCTAAAATGCTATTTCTAGCCATTTTACATGCACGTTACCAGGCACGATCATATTTTTTTATCAAAAAAATTCATGTTGGATCATAATTTCTTTTTTCTAGTAAGACCTTTGATATTAGGGCAAAAATCATATTCTTGATAATCATTTTTGCATTGTTTTCCTGTAAAAATATCTAAAAATCCTTAAAACAATCAACTGACAGAGGGTTTGATATTCTCTTTGATTGAATCTTTATTGGTGTGTTATTTAGCATATTACATAACTGACAGAGTTATGTAGGTTAAGCACAGTAAACACCATCGATGACACTTTGGATCTTCAGTGAACTTCTTTTTTCTCAGCTGCATGTCTGAGTGGGGAATGCAATTCTTCTTCTCCTTAAGGATGAGAAAAATCATGAAGGTTCAGTTTACAATGTAACTTGAAAAAGTAAAACACAAAGTGATCAAGAAGATGTGCAATCATTAATAGTATGAAAGACAAAACTTTACAAAGGAATACACACAGTAAATCCTTGGTTATCATGATTAAAACAATGACATGTAAAAAGTGTACATAAGGGTTTGCTGCACTTTTGTGTATTATTTCTTCACAGATTTGCTGAATGGACAAGGTAGCTATTGCAATGATGATGTGAGCATTCTTTACCATTTGTCTTCTCTGCCTCCCTGAAATTAATGAGCTAAAACTATCCCAGCTCAGGTATGTTTCATTTTAACTATTGTAGAAAACAATTAAAAAGATTTGGGACAAAGACATAGCTCATCTCTGAAGGGATGAAAGCTGTTCAGATAACTGTAGCTCAGAAATTACTTCCATGTTCTATAACACTGAAGACTATGGAGCTCTTTGTTTCTTTTACTGTAATAGAATCAATGTTCAATGTCACCATTAAAGGGATAGTTCACACAAAAATAAAAATTCTGTCATCATTTACTCACACTCATGTAGTTCAGAACCCGTATGACTTTCTTCTGTGGAACACATTTTGAAGCATGTTGAAACTGCTGTTTCTCATACAATGAAAGTGAATGGTGACAGAGGTTGTCAGTCACTTACACTCTGCCTAACATCTTTCATGTTTCATGGAATTAAGAAAGTCATATGGTTTTGGAATGACATGAGGATGAGTAAAAATGACAAAATTTAGATTACACTGTGGCACAGTGGAAGCATGCTGGGTCTCAAACCCAGAGAAACAAAACTTGTGAAGAAAAAAGCATCAAAAACTGAATGCTGCAATGTGAATGAAAGGCTTTTTACTTTTGAGGCTTTGGCTATCACCTAAATGTTTTGAAGAACTATTCAAATCCAACAACCCTAAGGCAAATTCAGGCAGTAATGTGTATATTTTAGCCTTCAAATGTTTCTGAAATTCAATTGAAGAAAAACATTTTTCAACCTTGTACTTGTCTGCTGTGAGAGACTAAAACTAATGTGTGTGTGTTGTGTCACTCACAGCACTGGTAGAGCCTGTTGATTCTGATGATGTCATTCTGGCTCATCTCAGTAGCCGTGCCTAGCGGAGCATTGTTGTCAGGAATGGGAATCATAGTGGGATAGCCATTCTTGGAGAAAGCATATCTGACAGAGCAAAGGACATTAGACTACAATCTGGTACACCTTAAACACAGAGAAAGCCAGTGTGAGCTCACTCACCTCTCGTACTGCATCACAGAGTTGTAGTCATAGGGAGTTCCCTGGTTTAGGGTGTTGATTTTGTTGAAGTTGTACTTCATGTCTGATGAGGAAACAATTATTTACTTGGAGAAAATGTTTTGGCTTTGAGAGTTTATTTTGTGTACCAAAGAATTGAACAAAACAAATTAAATAATCTGATTTTGCGACACGACTGTATAGAAATGTATTCAGTAACACTTTACATGAATGTTTTCTTTGTAAAGGGTTTAAATAGGGGTTCATAAATGAGTAATAAGTAATTTACAAATGCATTATAAATCATCAATATGCAGGTATAAAAAGGGTGACTTTCATGCAATACTTGCCAAATAATACTTAAACTTACTTGATATAAATGCTTAATAAATACACTTATTTATACTTATATTAATCAAAAACATAAAATGCCCTAATTCATGATTTATGTCACAAATTTATGTATTTTAGTGAGATTCAAAAGATGGATTATTAAATTTTTTCTACAGTCTACTGTAATGTCTTGACTCACTTGTGTTGTCACTTTCCTTGTCATGCTGATGTTAAAAGAATGGTGCTACTCTGAGTAGTGTCCCAATTTACCTAGTCCTAGTTATCTTAAGTCCTCTGCAAAAACACACTTTAGGTCTTAAAAACTCATTCTTATCATACAGTATATCATATTATAAAGCCTCATTACCTTTAACCCATAGAGAATTTTACTTACATAGGGTTATAATTTTGGCAACTCTTTTAAACAAATTCTATATATGTGTCCACTTTACATTAACGTACATTTTCATAGGTTTTTAATGTTGAATAAGTGTTATAAAGCATTTATAACATGTGAGGTAAAATGGCTCACTATTTGGCAGGTTTTGCTTTAAAGTTGCCTTCTGAATGCATGTTGTTATAACTGCATATCAGTTATTTGTAATGCATTTATAAATGACTTATTAGTTTTTAGTTTTTTTATATAAATTTATAAATCCTTAACAAAGGGAACATTAATGTAAAGTGTATCCATGTATTCTTTTTTTAACCAAAAAAAGTCTGTTATTGAACATGTACCATCTTGGATGTTCTCCCAGATGACTTGGATGTGGTTGTCACGGTCACTGCGGGTTTGCTCATGGTTGAAGCCAAGAGCGTGGATCAGCTCATGCTGCACAGTGCTGTGGTAAGTGCAACCACCACGTTGCAGAGATACAGTCTGAGCATTACCCTGGCGACCAACATATGAGTAACATCTGTAACACAAGTATTAAAATGAACATTTCTTACTCATTATCCCAGATCACTCAGAATCTTGATCTACTTTTGATTGCATCTTACATTTTAACTCAAATTCTCATTCTGATTGGAATTCCTCTCAGGATTGGATTCTATTTCTGAGCTTGATGACTGTGACTTTGACTTGCTCACAGTCCCATGATACTAATGTAAACCTCCATTCTGACTTGCACAATCTTGTCTTGATTCTAATAGGTTTTGGCTATTTTACGTACCCACTGCGGGATTCAATGCTGATGTAGTCTCTCTCATTGGTGCGGGGGAAGAAGCGGATACAGGTGCTGTAAGAGAAAGAGTCCAGACCACGGCGGATGACATCCAACTCATAGGAGGCTGAGAGGGCAAAGGGCAGAGGTTGATATGCATGTCTTTCACACTCACATGACTTTGCATTGGCTGCATGCAATAAACAAATCTTAGCAGCATAGACACTGTTCTTTCATGACTTCAGCAAGAGTGCAGAACGTGACCTGCTTTTGTTTTCTTAGGATATTGAGTGAGAACATAATAAATACTATTAGTGACTTACAGTAGTGGTTGGCGATGACGTAAGGTACATATACATAGCCATCGCTGTACTTGGGCCAGAGGCAGTTGTAGGAGGTGCAGGGATCAGCATTTTTCTCATTCACAGCAATGTCATCCAACAGCTTGGGCTCATCAGGCTTAGGAACTAAAATATCACAATTAACTGTCACTATCTAAATACATCCACATTACATATGCATTAGGCTTTTTTGGTTTGTGTGTAACTACTTATGTAAATTGGTGAGCAGGTGGTGTGTACTTACTGATGCCTCTATTGGCTCTATGCAACAGTTCAGAAACAGACAGCTCAGCAGAAGTGTCCTTCTCAACTATTTAATATATATATTTAAAAAAAATCGACACATTCATTAATGAACTATTACTTCATCAATCAATTAATCATGTGTAAACTATAAATCTTTGCAAATCTTTTTAATCTCAAAGCCCTATACATTATCATGTACAGTCTTAGGTGCAAGAGTATTTGACTTACTAGGCTGCATGTGAGGTACGCCAGAACACCACACACAAAACAGACATTGAAACAAATATTAAAACATTTACTTTAATCAAACTCTTCATTTTAACATTAATTAATAATAGAGAAGTGAAATCAATGTTTTTGCATGTATCATTTGCAAACTACTGGTGTGTGTGTGTGTGTGTGTGTGTGTGTGTGTGTGTGTGTGTGTGTGTGTGTTTGTGTGTGTGGGTGTGTGTGTGTGTGTGTGTGTGTGGGTGGGTGTGTGTGGGTGGGTGTGTTTGGTGGTTTACGAGGACATTTTTTAAGTTATAAACTGGTCATTACAAGGGTATTATGCTATAAATGTGGTTTATGAGGACATTTCTAGTGTCCCCATAATTTAAATAGCTTAAAAAACATACTAAACGATGTTTTATTGAAAATGTAAGAATGCAGAAATGTTTTTGTTAGGGTTAGGTTTAGGGTTAGGGTTAGGGGATAGAATCTATAGTTCACAGAGTATAAAAATAACTATGTCTGAGTCCTCATAAAGATAGCCGCAGCAACATGTGTGTGTGTGTGTGTGTGTTTACCTTCCCTTCAGCTGTAACCAGCAGCAGGGCCAATAGGCCAAAAGTCATCTTGGTCACAAACATGGCAGCCAAAGACCTGCAGACAGAACAAGGGCACGGCAATTTAGTCAGAATGCCTTAAACCATGGCCAAAATCAACCCCCTTACCAATGCTTTCCTACATATAATGTCAACAGAGTCAGTTTCTTATGGTAAGACACAGTATATAGATAAGGACGTTTTCTAAGACATGTTAAAGTAGGTTAACGATGTAAAAACCAAGGTCTGAATTTAAATACATAGACATAATAAGCATGCATTACATATGAAGTAGATAAATACCAAAACTTATATAACTTCTGATGTATGCCACTCTAATACTATAGTCTATATTATACTATAGTACTTTGATACTCTACTGTGATACACAAAATAGGACAGAGGCAGTTTTCTGGTCTCCATTTTCAACTTAAAATACAACTATTCTTACCTCAGTCCTCCAAGACTAGTGCAATAATCGGACCAAAAGAGGGTTTTATATCCTGATGTGAGTCGGTCTCAATTTGATCTTTACAAATATGGGCAAAACCACACGCTGACATAGTCGAAAATGTTACAATTTGTTTAACCTTGCTTAAAAGTGAGCAGGTGTAAAATTCCCTCACTCTGCATTGCTTCATACAGCAAGAGCACGTGTCAGACACAACTCTCAGCATCAGAACTGATGGATGAACATCTGCTTAAAAACCTTTTAGTACAAACCAGTACTAGTTTTAGCATAATCTATGTTATGATTTTATTTTTGTCCATCAAGAAAAGTGTAATCTTTGCCAATACAAAATATTTTACAGTTAATTTTTTTAGTTACTTGTACCCCCATTTTCTTTTCTTTTCTTTTTTCTTTTTCTTTTTTTTTTTTTTCTAAACGTTTTTACTCTATTGGTTGTTGTGTTTTTTAAAAGTCAGTACTCAGGACCCCCAAGTTACACAAATATAGATTACAATGTCTGATTAAAAATCTTATGAATCTTAATGTGTTTGCAGCAGTATTGCACAGATCTCTTAAAAAAAAAAAAAAATAGAAAAAGCCCACAGCTACAGTACTGTTGAAAGTTAATTAAGATTATTATAATCTAAATATTATATTTCTAGAAATATTTTATTAACCCTAGAATGCATGGCCAAAAAAACCTACACGAATGCATAAAGAGGATCAAAATTACCCCTGTTGGTTTCAATGGATTTCTTCCAAGAAAAGGCATCCTGTTAGTATCTTTATTTTCCAGAATTTAAGAATTTAAGAATTAGATAATTCACAATGATTTGAATCTTTAATTCATGTTTATTTGTTCACTTTAATGTTTTAAAATTAAAAGATAAAATGTTGTATTCTTTAAAATAATTGCAACTTTTCCCGAACTGACTATATCTGAGCTATTATCACAAACACATTCTAATAATGCAGACAGATTTTTCCTCTGGAATGTTCTAAACCTCATCTGCTTCTCAATAAAACACCAAACAACTACTCTACAATACTTTGTCACAATGACAGCCATCTTCAGCACAACCTGGCAGTGTTTCCCAAAAGCATTGTAAACTTAAGTTGATCATAGAGATCATTGGCACCAATGGTTTCTAAGATCTACTTAGGCTTACAATGCTTTTGGGAAATGCAGACCTGGTCTGTAGTCTGGATTATCATCATCTGAGTACTCTGATTTTGAATTCAAAGCCTCCTCTGCTGTATATGCAAGCATATTTGGCTAATAGTTAACTTGCTAATAGTTTGCTTGCTAGCTGATTTAGAATATTTGAATGTCTATGCTTCAAAATCTGTTATATATTTAAAAAAAAAAATAAAAATAAATAAATAAATAAATAATAATAAAAAATAAAAACAAAACGCTATTTCCAGACCAAACTTTCCAATTTTCTCAAATGTGTTAGCTGCCTAAGTATTTGCTCTAGTAGTTTGCTAGCTAGCTGATTTAAAATATTAAAATATATCTGTCATAAATTGTAAAAAGTTGAAAAAACGTATTAAAAGATACCATGTGTAGTTAAAATTCCATAGGAAATGCATATGGGTTGTTTTGAACCCCTTTATTCAGTCTTGGGGTAGTGATAGAAAATCTTTTTTTTTTTTTTTAAACTATGACCAAGAAATATGAAAATGACATTGATGAGGGTCACAAACAAGACTTCTGAGGCTTTCATTAAAGATCTAGGAAATAAATATACTGTATTTATTTATAATGATAAAAAAAGAAGATTTTTCTTACAGGCATTTATTTTGATAATGCACAGCTAAATCTGCAAAAGGTGATCTGCTTAATCTTTGTTTGTGAAAGGTCATGCTGTGTAGCCATTAGCTTCTTTTACAACATGTTAACTGAACAAGTATGTGCTCAGTACTGAATTGTACCAATTTGATTCCACTATATCAGTATTTATTTATTTATTGGCCTTTTAATGACAGAGTTAGAGGAGAGGGGACAGGAAATGACAAGGAAGAAGAGTGGGAATGGGAGCGGGAAAGGACCTCACGAGCTGAGATTCAAACTCAGTTCACCCGCGATACATCAGCACCACCTCATGAGTGCAACCCGCTGGCTATGGATCTGACACTAAATCAATATTTTGGCTTGGTGTTGCCATTTTAGAGATGGAGACCATGCTGGATGATCTCCAGTTCATGGGAGTGTGGGAGAGCTAAGGGCAGATGTTGCTATGGATAAGTGGATCAGTTCACACTCACTTGACTTTGCTTGGTTTCTAAAATGCAACAAACTGATCTACAGTGCAGAGTCTGGCCAACTCTTTGTTCAGAGCTCTGAGTGAGAACATACTGTACATCATTATATTAGTGATATACTGTAGTGTAGTGTATTACTATTTTCAGCTGCCTGTGGTCAAGTGTCAAGTGTCTGTCATCAAGTCTGAGGTAAGAGGCTTGAGTCGTATCTGAATTTACATGGTTTATTTTGACCAACTTCTTTCAAAATCCCAGAATTTTGGCCTCTAGGTTTTAGGGTCTTACTACTAAATAAGAAATTATCAAATCATGTTGATCTTTTTTATGTAGTCATATGATTTATGATATGAAAATCTATTTATAAACCAGAACAACTATTGTCTGATTACAGAGCAACAAAGAATGTACATGCCACATACTATGAGGACTTGAGCAATTACCAAGTACTATATTCAAAAGCTACCTGTTTTCAATATCAGTAGCCAATAGGCCATGACCATGAAAGCATATCTGTTTAAAACACACACACACACACACACACACACACACACAGTCTTGTGTAACCCTCTTTGATGAGGAACAGGTGTGAATTTCCCCGTCGCAGTATGGTGGTTTCACATGCACAGAAATCAGTAACAAGAGTCTTTACATTTTATGACTCCTGACATACTGAACTTAATCAACCATTAGTGATTTGCTTAGATGTTATAGTTTAGTTATCCAGAGCAGTACCGGTCCAAGCTTTCTGGGGGCCCATTGCAAACCTTTGTGTGGGTCCCCCGTCAGTGTATTCGTAACCCCCAAAATTATCCCCCCACCTCTTAAGCCTTTCTCGTAGAGCAGTTTCGCTGTAAACAAAAAATTAATTACTTCATTCATTGCTTTGAATTCATTACTTTTTATACTGACAATAGGTCAACCATATATAAGGTGCAAAATTTCAATAAATTAATGGAAAAAGGAACAAAAGGCCAGTCTGCATGGTCAGTTGGCTGGGCACTTGCTAGCTGTACATTATTATACTTGTGCTTGCTTTAGCTAGCTGTACATTACCAGGTTCTGCGCTGGTGCTGCTGGTCTTACTGATGAACTTGAGAATTGTCCCTGAGGGCAGATAAAAAAAACAAATTTGATTATATAGTTTTATATATTAATGGTATGAAAGACAAAACTATACAAAGGAAAACACACAGTAAATGTAATATTTAGGCTTATCTAAAGTTTGATTGACCCGCTCCCTTCGCATGAAAATCGGTCTACAGGCTTTAATAGGCAACCAAGGAAGTCCAGGAAGGGCTCATTTTTTAAGCTGCGTTACAAGCCGTTCTCACATTGGCAAAAAAAAAAAAAAAAAAGGCGAATATTACATGAAAATTGTTACATATTGCACCTTTAAAGGAGCACTGAGTAATTTTTTGAAGTATGTCAAAGTGACTTACATTGGCTTACACTGACACCTAGTGGACTCATTTAAACACAGTAGTTTTTAGTTACCAATGCCACTGAGAAAATTTATAATGCACAGTAAACCAGGATTCATTTAATCCATGAATGAAAGTGTCCAGTAACAGGACAGTTACTGAGATTAAGTGAGTAATATTCAGCTGGTCATGTGACGCTAACATGGCTGCCCCCATGAGGCGCCCCTGCTCCATGTAGAATAAAAGAGCTCTTCGTCTCACATGAGTGGTCACGAGTTTATAGATATGTTTCAAAATTACTATTCATTTAGAAGGAAACATTTTTAAATGAGGAAAAAGATGACTGAGTGAACCTTGAATACATAACCAGCCTACAAACTCACAAAGCACATTGCGGTCTTTGCTTACGACAAGGCTGGAGCAGTTGTGCAAGTCCAATGCAGATGGATGAGAAACAAGCGAGTAAAAGATCACGATATTTCAACATATTGAATCACAATACACTAAATAAAAAGAAAACAGAACAACTACTTGTGCTGTACATCCCAAGATACCTCAGAAAATACCATTAAAAATATGAATAAACTCATGTAAGTATGTAGGCGTGAAATGCCTCGAATACAACTGCAAATTTGCTGTTATTCTTCCTTCTTTGAAATATACAAATTTAAACCAGGCTGTAACCAAAGTTTGTTGTTGTTTTTTATTACATTATATATTCGGGTCATTGACAATGCCCACTATCCCGGATGAGCTATGTCTGGAATCTGTTCATACTTGCATGCATATCTAAAGAAAGTACTGTTTTCACTGTCCGAGAAGTGCATCCTTCATCAAATACAGTGATACTCTGACAGTACGCAATTACAAACGCAGCTAGTGATTCAATATGAAATGTTGTTTCTTTTCGACACAAGCTTCAAAGCTTCGGTGTCGAACGTCACCTCACAACTAGCAGGGGCGTAGCAATCATTTCAAAAGTGAGGGGGACAGAATGATTAGCAAAAGGCGAACATAAATATATAAGATATATTTTTAATGTTTTTTATTTAATTAATACATGATCGACCAGTGAATTTTAACTTGTGCACTTACATATTTAGACATTTGCTGTATGAAAGACACAGTGTAAGCATATTTGCCCTGTGAAAAAGTGCTGGGGGATGAACTTTGATTTTACTGAAAGTGAGGGGGACATGTGGACTGCCTTTTTTTTTTTTTTTACTTTGTGTTTTGTTTACTCTAGGTAATGAGGCAAGGCCACTGTTTTTTTAATGTCCATTTGCTTTAGGTAATTTATATCACAATGTTTTTTTTTTTTTTTTTTGGGCCTTTGGCCACCCAAAGCCATTGCTCCAATTTTCCTATTCAAAATAATTTAAAACTCCTCTTAAAAACTGTGTTATCTCTCTTTGGTTTGATAGCTGGAACGGGAATCCTCTCAAAACCTATTATTGTGCCCTTATCCCCTAGACTGGGCATAATAAATGAGAGCTCATCCTACTGTGCTCATTTTGGTTGCTTTGGCATCTTTTCTGGTGAGCATGGACACTTTTTAAATATCCAGGTTTGGAAATTGGAAGTAAACTACAGTATAACAGGGTAAACTTGTACAGTGGTAAATAAAAAAAAATTAAAAAAAATCTCATATCTCTAAATGACTACATGTAAATGTAAATGGGAGACCACAGTAAAGATAATTTTTGTTTACCCTTTTGCTCCAACAGTAAAAGAAAAAAATCTACTATTACACTTTCACAGCTTTCCAGAAGAAGAAAAACATTTCAGTAGTTCGTATGTTAATGTAATCTTGTGTTAAAGCAGTAAACGTATTTGGCTTGCTGTCTGTATACTGGAGGGCTCGGAGTTTGAGACTTGACTCGATTCCTGATTGGTTGGGCTCACGGTATGAGAACAGGGAAGGCGAAAATGAGAGTTGGCTCATGCTGCATTCCAAAGGGAGGGCTCACACTGCGATTCAAATGGGAGACTGTACTAAGAGAGAGGGGTTTAACTCACAGCGTTTGAACGGGTAAGCCCAGCAAGCAATCGAACTGGGAAAATGAGCACGAGAGTTGATCAAGTTGCATTCGAAAGGGAGGGCTCACACTGCGATTCGAACGGGAGAATGCTCTATAGAGAGGAGAGCTCACTGCATTCGAACGGGTAAGCCCAGCAAGCAATCAAACCAGTGCCACTCTGTGTCTGAAACAGAAAGCCGAACGATAGCCTCGGAGGGGATAGCCCATGATACGAGGATGTGGATGAGTTTGCGCGGCATTTGATAGAGAAGACTATGCTGCGATTCAAACAGGAGGACTTCTAATTTAAATATACAGGTGCATCTCAATAAATTAGAATGTCGTGGAAAAGTTCATTTATTTCAGTAATTCAACTCAAACTGTGAAACTCGTGTATTAAATAAATTCAATGCACACAGACTGAAGTAGTTTAAGTCTTTGGTTCTTTTAATTGTGATGATTTTGGCTCACATTTAACAAAAACCCATAGAAAAATTCACTATCTCAAAAAATTAGAATACATCATAAGACCAATAAAAAAAACATTTTTAGTGAATTGTTGGCCTTCTGGAAAGTATGTTCATTTACTGTATATGTACTCAATACTTGGTAGGGGCTCCTTTTGCTTTAATTACTGCCTCAATTCGGCGTGGCATGGAGGTGATCAGTTTGTGGCACTGCTGAGGTGGTATGGAAGCCCAGGTTTCTTTGACAGTGGCCTTCAGCTCATCTGCATTTTTTGGTCTCTTGTTTCTCATTTTCCTCTTGACAATACCCCATAGATTCTCTATGGGGTTCAGGTCTGGTGAGTTTGCTGGCCAGTCAAGCACACCAACACCATGGTCATTTAAATAACTTTTGGTGCTTTTGGCAGTGTGGGCAGGTGCCAAATCCTGCTGGAAAATGAAATCAGCATCTTTAAAAAGCTGGTCAGCAGAAGGAAGCATGAAGTGCTCCAAAATTTCTTGGTAAACGGGTGCAGTGACTTTGGTTTTCAAAAAACACAATGGACCAACACCAGCAGATGACATTGCACCCCAAATCATCACAGACTGTGGAAACTTAACACTGGACTTCAAGCAACTTGGGCTATGAGCTTCTCCACCCTTCCTCCAGACTCTAGGACCTTGGTTTCCAAATGAAATACAAAACTTGCTCTCATCTGAAAAGAGGACTTTGGAACACTGGGCAACAGTCCAGTTCTTCTTCTCCTTAGCCCAGGTAAGACGCCTCTGACATTGTCTGTGGTTCAGAAGTGGCTTAACAAGAGGAATACGACAACTGTAGCCAAATTCCTTGACATGTCTGTGTGTGGTGGCTCTTGATGCCTTGACCCCAGCCTCAGTCCATTCCTTGTGAAGTTCACCCAAATTCTTGAATCGATTTTTCTTGACAATCCTCATAAGGCTGCGGTTCTCTCGGTTGGTTGTGCATCTTTTTCTTCCACACTTTTTCCTTCCACTCAACTTTCTGTTAACATGCTTGGATACAGCACTCTGTGAACAGCCAGCTTCTTTGGCAATGGATGTTTGTGGCTTACCCTCCTTGTGAAGTGTGTCAATGATTGTCTTCTGGACAACTGTCAGATCAGCAGTCTTCCCCATGATTGTGTAGCCTAGTGAACCAAACTGAGAGACCATTTTGAAGGCTCAGGAAACCTTTGCAGGTGTTTTGAGTTGATTAGCTGAATGGCATGTCACCGTAATCTAATTTGTTGAGATAGTGAATTGGTGGGTTTTTGTAAAATGTGAGCCAAAATCATCACAATTAAAAGAACCAAAGACTTAAACTACTTCAGTCTGTGTGCATTGAATTTATTTAATACACGAGTTTCACAATTTGAGTTGAATTACTGAAATAAATGAACTTTTCCATGACATTCTAATTTATTGAGATGCACCTGTATATTCACATACATTTGCACGCACACGTACATACACATGCACATACATGTGCACACGCGCCCACGCACACACATGCACGCATACCTGAGCCTATACGTATGTGTGCACACATGCGCGTGTGTATGTAGAATGTATCGACACGTGGCGGGTGGTGACGTGAGTGATGGTGACAGCTGGTACTGATAAGGAATTTAGCTGATTAGTGATTGATGAGCTTTCCTGATGTGGAAACGATTGGATCTGATGTAGGTGTGTTATACGTCTGAGGACCAACGACGAGACATTGAATTTGTTGTTCTGATAAACCTTTTTGGGCAGCGGTGGTTGCTGTGCCGATATGGAATGGATGACTGGAGTAATATTTTGCCAGATCCAGAGGGGACTTTATGTGGGAATGTCTGTAAGCGAGAAATGAAGCGAGAGATTGGTAAGGTTGGATGGGGGAGGGCAAATTGAAAGTGTAAATCGAATGCCCCTTTTTAAATTGATTGTTTTGCTTTGTTTAATGAAGAGTTTGATTGTTTCGTTATCTATAATTTGCAGATCTGAGAAGGTGAGATGGATTTTGGGATCGAATTGAGTGTTGACAGTGATTTCTGAGCAGCGCAGAAAGCTAGAATGAACTTAGCGTCAAGCGTGCGGGCTGTGTTTAATGAATGGTAACCTAGGCGGAGGGTTGTTAAGCATTTTGTTAAAATGTCGATGGTTAGAGGCATTCTGGTGTCTGGGCATGCAGGTTGGGATTTTTTAATTCCTTTAATCAGCAGAGAAATTTGGGGATTATTGATTGCTGGGCCTAACTTGCCGAATATTAATTTGTGGAAGGAATGTACACTGCTCAGATAGCCTTTGATGGTACCTGGTTGAATGCCTTTCAATTGATTTAGGAATGAAGTAAAAGATGAAATGGATAGAAAGGAAAAATTGCAGCTTATAGGTTTGGTGAAATTGTTTGAAGCTTTTCCAGGCTGTTGAGTAGGTTTGGAGAGTTCTCAGTGAGACTGATCGAATTATGGAGTCAAGTGATGCGGTGAGAAGTTGTTTGAGGGGATGGTCTATAAGAATCTCAGCTCCGAACAGGGAGGTACTGGGATCGGAGTCGAGTCTGCCTCTGGAGCTAATGCTCTGAATTTCTGAAAGAAAAAGCAGGAAAGTGAGTCAGTAATTTGGTTCTTTGATCCTGGTATGTGTCTAGCAGAGATTATGAATTGGTTACAGGCTGAAATCCAAATTAGAAGTCTTAGAAACGGCATGATTTCGGGGGCACGAGAACGGCCCTTGTTGATGCAATGAACTATAGCCTGATTATCGCAGTGGACTATGCTACTTTTTGAAGTCCATTCATTTCCCTACAGAAAGGCTGTGACCATGATGGGGTATAATTTGAACAGGCTGGAGAGCTCGGGGGGTCAGGTGGAGGCGAACCAGTGACCTTGGTAAAATCTCCCAAAGCCTACGAACAGAGGAGCAGCATCGGTGAAAAGTTGGATGTCTTCAGGGAATGAGAGGCAGTCCTCGTAAAAGAAGGTAAGTCTGTTGCATTGTTAAAGGAATGTTAACCATAGCTGGAGGTCGGCACGGCAGTATGGGTTTAGGGTTATTGTATCATTTAATGCAGCGACAGATGAGGCGAGAGTGAGGAGGTGCTAGATGAAGGGGTGGCCCTGTGGAATGATGCGCATGGCGAAATTGAGATGCCCGAGGAGGAAGAGGAGCTCTCGTTTAGAGCAGCTTTTGTTAGATAGGAGGTTGGACATAATTATGATTATCCTGTCGATTTTCTCTTTGGCAGGGAGGCTTGAAAGACGTCTGTATCGAGAATGATACCTAGGAATTTGGTGGATGAGGAGGGACTCGCTGTTTTCTCATGGGAAATTGGAATTCCTAAATTGGCAAAAAGTTTCTGGACGGTACAGAGGTGGGCAGCGGGAGGGGCGTCGGAGGGCGAGATGAAGAGGAAATCATCTAGTAGGTGAATTAAGTGGGGAACGGAGTAGTTATTTTACAGGATCCAGCAGATAGCTTCAGATAATAAGTCAAAAATCTTGGGGCTGCTTTTACATCCAAATGTGAGGCAGACGGAAAAATAATAATTATCTTGCCAGATGCCAGAAATCAGGACGGATGGGCATTATTTTAAATGTTGAAGTGATGTCGACTTTAGCTAGCCAGGCTCCCTTTCTGACATTTTTTATAATTTGGATGGCTCGGTCGAATAAATCTGTTAATGCTTGAGTATTGGGATTTGTATGGGGCCGAAAGGTCGATGATGATGCATTTTTTGCCTGAGAATTTTCTAGTCACTACCACTATAGGGCTGATGCGGAAGGTTTTGAAAGGAAGGCTTCGAACGTGCCAATCATAAAACCTGATTTTAGCTCTTTATGGATTAGTTCATCCACCACTTCGGGTTCAGCTAGCATGGATTGCAAATCATTGCAATTAACGCTAGTGGATGGCAAGCTTTCTAGCCCGGGGTTGAAGCCAGATTTTAAACCATTCAGGAGGTAGTTTGTAAATTGGGCGTCGAGATGGTTTGCAAGTTCTTCAGCAAGAGAAGAAATATTGACAGGAGTGCTGAGATATTTTTTAAGATTTTTATTTTTGAAAGGTTTTGATACAGGGCAAATAGGGCGGGCATGCGCGCCACTGCAATGGGAACAGACATGAAGGAAATGACAGCGTTGCCTAGGGTAACCAAACTCATTGAAGTTGTTGCAAACTTGTCTGCCGGTTGAAACTCTTACTACCTTTCCTCTGAAATCGCGATCTGGTTGATCGAGGGGAGGGTTGTTGGAGGGGTGTGTTACGTAGCTAGTAGAGTTTTTGGATCTTTGGGCTGACCGGGTGGAAGGTTAGTATTTATGAGAGGGCATATTTCAGTTTGATGGTCTGATGATCTACATACTGCGCAGGAAATGCTGCGGCAGCCCAGGAAACCTCTGTTATGGAGATCTAAGTCGAGGGCTCCCCAGTATGGCACTGGTTCCACTGTGCGACTTGAATAGCACATTTGGCAGAGAACATTTTATGGTAGGTGCAGAAATGACTGCCGCCGAAAGAGAGAGCTCTGCAATGATCGCCATGTAATAATTTAGCTCACGTTGTCTGTGTGGAAACACAGAACAAATAACTTCTGTATAATATCTGAACAAAATACAGAATTCTGCCAAGGTGAGCGTTCGAGTGGTTGACATTTTTGTGTTTTTTAGTGTTACTGAAAAGTCGCGCAATCTAAAATGTATTACAGCTCATTGGTGGGGTAGAGAGAGAGGACAGCAGAAAGGTCTATATCTGCACCTGACAAAATCTGGAGTCCGGAGATTATTGGAAACTTGCGGAGGTTCCATGGCTGCGGCATTTGGGGGAATAGCTAGAGGCATAACTGTATGGAGGGTGAAAGTAGAGGGGCGGGCAGACTCCTGCGACAGGGTGCCTGGTGGTTGGGAGTGAAGTGAGCGGAGGCTGGAATGGGAGAGAAAGGAGAGGCGGTGTCTTGCTAGGCACTTGGCCTGACAACGACGCCACACTGGCTGAAGGCCTTTTACAGGATGGAAGTTTGATGAGGGAGAAATGGCCTGTACCTGAAACCCCAGAGGGTTGTGAGCGGTCAGAGTGTTTGCGAGCTGGAGCGTCGCGTCTGGAGGAACTGGTAGAAGGTAAGGATTCAGCTATCACATTTTCATGGATTTTAGAGGTAGATGGAATGTCAAGTTGGGAAGAGACATATAAATCATATAATTGGATTTTCCTTAGCCTGCGAGAGAAGTGGATGTTAGAAGCGGCTAGAGCTTGGCAAAGTTTATTAACTGTCCATTTTGAAATGACAGGTATAGTTGGGTGGTCGGCAGAGGTTGAAGGTCTGAGTGATCTGGACGGCGGAGGAGAGGGCTGATTCCGAAGTTTTGGAGTGTGGGTTGCTGAGTGAGAAGCTCTGCGTCCTCGGCTTGGAGCAGCCGGATCGATGACAGCATTGGACAAAGAAGTGTCTTTGCCGGAATCGTATGGTTGTGATAAAGCAATGATGGGAGAGTTGAAGAGTTCCTCGTCTGAGGGAAAGAGATCCAGTTCAGACATTTTGCTGGCTTGAGGGTGGGACCCACTTGTCAGAAGAGTTGTCACAGGAAGCAGGTAAGCAGTGGCTTATATACTCCTGCTCGCTGGCCTGCTCGCTGGCTGGCTCTGAGAAAGAGACCAAATGTTCTGTGATTGTCTCAGCAGCAGCATCAGAAACCTCATCACAGCTGTGGTAAGTCATTTTTTATATTCCAGGGTAATATAATACAAAGTATGATGATATTAATTTACACTAAATAAAAAAAAATAGCAAATATAAAGAAGTTTGCTAGAATTACGCATCTAAATAAGGCGGAAACACATCATCACAATCTGTGAAAAGGGTCCATTGTTCTCTTTTCTGACTGGCAGTTTTTTCATGTGTGTCTGGGAAAGTGTCTGATTATCGAGTTCAGCATTGAAGCGTTTAGACATGCACCTACTTTTAAGGCTAGGATTTGCTTTGTAAGGTGTATTTATACTTGATTGCTGACTCCTATGAAATATCTGTTTCAAAATCTGCTCGAAAGAAAGAAATACGAGATGTGGTGCAAGCTATGTTGGTTGAACAATACATTTTACAATCTGTCCAAAATCATGAGCTTTAGCAACCCTGAGTGGAGACATCGTAAATGAAAATGTTGGCAGGCGCAGAGGCTAAAGCCAGTTCAATTCCTTTGGATGACTCTGTACTTTGCTCACTTGTTGGTTTGGGTACAGAAGATGTAAGATGGCCATTCAGCTGAAACAGTTGGATTTGGAGATTAAGTGTCAGGAGAAGGCCATTCAGCTTCTGCATTTTAGTTTATTGCCCGTAATTGGACGCATTCACTAATAAATTATTCAATCATGGCTAACTGGGAATAGTGCATTTCTACAATGACATTGGTGAAAATGAGAACTTTTGCTCTTGCATAATGCAACTTCTTGAGCCTTAAATACATATGAGAAACATTGATCTTATTCTTTCTGATCTACTGCTTGCTAGTTTACCAGAGGTGATCATTAAGGTTAGCCCAGGTGTACTCAAAATAGAATGAAATTAAAATGAATAGCATGAGGACATATTAAAAAACAGAGCCTGGTAAGCAGATGTAGTTTAAATGATACATTTCAAATCTGTAAGGCATTCAGCTATTGAGTATAATTAAAGTCTTGTGTATGGTGAATATTTTAATTTATATAGGTTTTAGTTTGTTGTCACAAAGTCGATGCTGCAAGCTTTTCTGGAAAGTGTGATATTGATCCGTCTATTGAGAACATTACACAGGTAATGTGGTTATTATGGTGTACTTTGTTATACTGTATTCACCTACTATTGATAAACTAAGTGTTTCTTTGCTAGGCATAAGTCATCTTGACCTATTGATTTTAACATCAAGAAGAAAACCACTAATGTTGATTGTGTTCACCAGCTTTAATATTGCAAAAGGATTATCAGCAAAAAAGTAAAAAAACAAAAACAAAATCAGTTTGTTTAACAACAATATCTGAATATTAACTGCATAAAATCAAACAAAGGCGAATGTCACAGAACCCATCAATCATGGAGGTGTTATATTTTAGCAAAATCTCATTTTAAAGAAGATTCGGAGTTCACGTGATTTGCTCCTGTTTGTTGTTTAGACAAAAGCTTCTGTTACTCATACATTATGGGACATATCATCTTTACAGTTTATGCACTGAGAGTGTACTAGATTGAATATGTTATTTTGACATTGTGTTGTGCAAAGAAAAAGCATAAAATGAAAACTAGATCAAAAAAGAAAATAGATGGTGACTGTGAACGGTGTCATCAAACAGATTATTCATATGGCTTGGCATCACATTGCTCAACCTGAGAAAAAATAAAAAGCAATGAATATTTCAGAAAAGACACAATTTTGTTGTGTTAAGAATTACAATAATTAAAATCCCTGCTGAAAAGACCAGCATATCTTGGAGTGATGCTGTGCTCTTTTGCCCATAAGGCTGCTTGACTGTAAGACAACCAGCTTAACTAGAAATACCACGGCAGTTGAACAGCCTCACCAGTTAAGTTTTTCTGGCCAATAGCATTTGTATGTTGGCCCACCAGCCAACCAGCCGGATGATGAAATTCATGGTGGTCTATGGTGGTGTTTTCAGCAGAGAAAAACAAATGCTGTGCTGCTGCTGTTTAAATGAAAGGAGAGGTTTACGTACTGCAGTAGAGTTTATTAATACGTGTGATGTCATTGGGGCTCATCCTTCGAGCTTCACCAATCACAACATTTTGATCAGGAATGGGAATGATGGTTGGCTTATTGTTCTTGGTGAATGCGTACCTGAAACCACACAATAGTAAACAAATGGTCGATGGTTGTTTTTCTTCATCCAAAGAATATTTTGGACTAAACCACAAAAAAACTTTGCCTTGAATAGTGCATCACAGAGTTGTAGTCATATGGAGTACCCAGGTTGTTGGTTTTTCTTTTTTCAAAATTGTGCTCTTTTCCTGTTACAGAGCATAGGAAAGTTTTAAAGAAAGTGAAATGGGTAAATAAAAGGTAAATCTAGACTTCAAGGCATGCAATAAATGTGCTTGAATGTAAAACATAAAAGAAAATTATGCTTCTGTTATATAACAAAATATGAAGCATGCCTCAGAAAACTCTTTATTACTGTGATTCACTCTGGCCTATCAAGGTACAGAGATTTTTTAAACTCTCCCTTCCTCTGGAAGGTTTAAAACATAACAGCAAATTTGAACATAATTCTCAGAGGAAATTTAAACAAGGTGTACCATGTATGATGTTCTCATAAATAATCTTGACGTGGCCATCACGGTCGCTGCGGTTCTGTTCATGATGGAACCCGAGAGCATGAATCAGCTCATGCTGAACAATACTAAAATGGACACACCCAGCACGAGCCAGAGATACAACCTGCTCTCCACCTTGGCGGCCCAGATATGAAAAGCAACTGCGCATCACACAAAATGCAAACACATCAGGTATCAGGTTTTACTTTAATGTGAAAGTAAAGCACAATCATTATATTTACATAATAACTGCTGAATGTAGCTATTTAGGGAGAAAGAAACCCTAAACCCAGAGATTTACCCAGACTTAGACATTATGTGGATATAGTCGCTCTGTCCTCGATGAGGCATGAATTGAATGCAGGTTGACTCCTCAAAAGACTTTAAGCCTTTTTCAATCACGCCTTTTTCCTCAGGAGCTATATGGAAGCAATAGATTATTGAACAGAACATGTACAGTCAGGAGGTCAAATTAAAATTAGTGAAGTAAGAGTTGTCACTTACAGTACTGGTTGGAGATTATATATGGCACATAGACTTTTCCATTTCTGTCTCTCTTCCATTTGCACCCATGAGCTGTGCATGGATCTGCATTCTGTAACCCTGTTGCTACAGCGATGTCTCCAAATATGATCACGGCCCCATCTAGTCCCTGTCCTGTATGGGATAGTAACCAGCAATAATCAACAGGCTGATTTTGGGAATTAAATATAAATATGAAGAGGCATGAGGAATTTGAAACGCAAGACAATAGCTGTGGTAATACTGTAGTCCTGATTAAGGTTAATCAATATACATTTTTCATTTTGATACACATTTGTATCCATAATTACCTGCATGTTTGTTGGCCTCTATTATAGCTGACACTGGCTTATCTCGTTCAATGCTGTTATCTGAGATCAGTAAACCATAAAAAAACATTAAAAAATAAAATAAATATCATCAATAGTTGTAGAACTGACAACTAAAATTCATCTTACCAGTTTCCTCAGAGATCTTTTTAAAGATATCCTGTTTAGGATTTTGAAGACATTAGAAGTCTACAAAACTACAAAATATCTAAAAAATTTCATTTTCAGGTATTGTTGATATGTCTGTTCTTACCTTAACATAACGACTCTGAGCCGGACCAAAGCTCAGCAGAAGAGAGACAACCACCACCAACAGGTACATTATGAGAATCTGTTCTCAGTCAAACAGAGCTGAGCGTTATATACTCTTTTGAGAGCTGCTAACTTCCTTTTATGAGAAGTAACCCAGCCTTCATGAATCCAGTTCTGAATGCTTTGGACACAAAGAAAGTATTACGACATGTAGAGCTTCCGGTTTTCGAAGAAAAAGCAGACAGAAAACAGTCAGTCTGGAGATGGATGGATACAAGCATTTAAGCTTTTAGTTATACAGCACTAGTTAGGTTATACCCAAATCTCATGATTTTTCCTTTGCTCTGAAATACTGTGTACATATCTGACTTACAACATTAATGAAATCTTTTCTCTGCTTTTACCTTGGGATATCCATCCCCACCTCCTCATCTGTGAGTGTGGAGCCACACCTACTGCCAGCAAGGGACACTTCACTGACTACTGCCTGCAGTTGCCTTAGTGTTTACAAAAATACAATTGTCATCTTCTTTGCAAAAATGTTAATAGTTATAGAAATACAGTTTTTCCCTCGATCAATTTGGCACATTTACTGAAACAAGCTTACAACTGTCAAAATGCCATGTATAATCTTCACATCACCTTACATTCAGGACAACTCTGTGTCCTGCAAAAGGTGATTTCTCAAGCAAAAGAATTAACTCATGTTTCAAATGTAAATAAATCCATCAATGAATAAATCATTGTCATCAAAACAAAAGGTTCCTTTATCATTGCTTAGACCAAGACAGTCAAAATGCAAAGACATCTTGTCAAATGACAGTGTACTCTGTCAGTGTGATAGATACCCACTATGTAATATTGTCCAATTGCTAACATTGTATATGTAGGCAGCTAATTAGTATTGATGTCAGAAAGTCATAGTACACACTATACTTTCAACAAAACATTTCTCATCATTGTATGTACACACTTTACAACCAACCTAAAATATGTAAAGAAAGCTTGTACAGAAAAAAAAGAAATATACAACAGCAAAATTCAGGAACTACAATATGTGCAAGAAAAAATAAAATATGCTGCAAGTTCCTCATGGGTCTTCCAATCTCTCCTCTCTGTCTGGCCACAACATTTCATCTACATCACACCTGATATCCTCCCTTGCAATGCAACAAGGGAAAAATATTTTGGCATGACGCAGCCACCCCCTACAACAGTCTGCTGTGATATCCTTACAACTAGCATCCATTGCACCCAGTAAGGACAACTGGTCGTGAGGACGGTGATCATAGACCTTCCATCTCCATGCAGAAAAGAACTCCTCAATGGGATTTAGGAATGGAGAGTATGGTGGGAGAAACTCTATCAAAAAATGTGGGTTGGCAACAAACCATTCCCTGACTGTTTTTGAATAATGGAAACTTACGTTGTCCCAAACTATAACATACGTTGGCAAGTAATTTCTTACCAACCCCCTCTCATTCTCAGGAATGAGATCCCTGTAAAGAGTTTCCAGGAAATTGAGGAGACGTTGTGTGTTATAGGGCCCAATGATGGGAATGTGGCTGAGTACACCATTCCCACATATGGCAGCACACATTGTAATGTTCCCTCCACGCTGGCCTGGAACATCAACAGTGGCTCGGTGACCAATAATATTACGGCCACATCTCCTGACTTTGGTCAAGTTGAATCCTGCCACATCAACATACACAAATGTGTGGGGATTCATCAGCCTTCAGCTCCATCACTCTATAAAAGATAGTAAAGCAATTTAGCAAATAATTTACAGTAGATATTGCAAATCATAGTTACACATATCCCACATTGTGTAAAATATTCTGCATAAATCGGTTGTATTTGTCAATACTGAAAGACAAGCAGATTACAGCACTGTGTAGTGTACAATGATGAATTCTTACCTGTACATACTGGTACCTCAGCTCATTCACTCTCTCACTATTCCTCTCAGGTACCTTGTAGAGTTGCTTCATTGCAATCTGATTTCTCTTCAGAACTCTATCAATTGTGGAGAGGCTGATGGTGTTGACATTTTGAAAGATGCCGTCATCTTGTATGACTGCACTTTGAATATTTTTTAGTCTAATAGCATTGTTTGCTACAACCATATTACAAATTTCAAGTTCTTGTTGAGCAGTGAAAACGGATCTTCTGCCACCACCATGGGGCAGATGCTCAGTCCTAGACAGAAAATACAGCACAGTAAAGTCAATGTATTCTATATAAATTCTGAGACATGCATTGGCTAAGTTTACTGGAATACCAGTGTGAAGGAATATTGTAGTACAATGAGGCTGCACTTTCTGATCAGCCTCTGTCATACTTAGGCCATGGTTGATGACATGGTCTACAATTGTTGCCCGTATCTCATTTGAGATTTCTCTGTGCCTTTGCCTTTCTCTGGCTCTTCCTCATCCTCTGTCACCCCCTCTCCCTCTTCCCCTCACCATACCACCCCGCACTCTAATGCCCCTTCCTCTTGCACGAGCAGGCTCTTACCCCTGTCTGTCTCCTGCCAGCTCCATATTCCACAGCTGTGAAATTCAGCCTTACCCTTGCAGTATAAATGTGTTTGAGAACTGATAGGAGTTTCACCTGTCAGCTAAATTGGACATCATTTGCGTTTGGTTGCTCTAAATGTGTAACCTAAGTCTATCCATCTAACAACTATTACAACAATACCACATAACTATTATGTATCTAATATATGTGTGACAGGTTATTGTGATTGTTGGCTGTTCTATTTAGCATGTAGGGATTTACACAATGAACATGTGTATAATTGCATTTGAGAATAATATCATTCAATAGCAAATGATGTGTATGTGTGGAATGTGGTTGGAAAAACATTACCCTATGATGGGAAAAAAAAATGCTTATGGTAAAGTAAAGAGGATGTTTGTGGTCAGTCAAGAGGATGCTTGTTTGAGCAATAAGACACCACTATACTCCAAAAGTTTCTTTGAACAGGATTCATGTTTAGGCCATATGTATTTATGTTTAATTCTTCCTGAGACAAGACAAAGAACTGCAATTTTTCTAAAGCAGGATATACTGTATATGTGCCAATTTATAAATATTGGGCTACATTTAAAAAAAAAAAAAGACCCACTCAGATTAAAAAACAATATATATATATATATATATATATATATATATATATATATATATATATATATATATATATATATATATATGTGTGTGTGTGTGTGTGTGTGTGTGTGTGTGTGTGTGTGTGTGAGTGAGTGTGTGTGTAATCTGTATTAACAGATCTCAATTAAAATACTAATTATTTTATAGATTCATTTCTGTTGGTTCTTATACAATAAGAATAAAACACAATCTAACATCTTTATGTTGTATAGGCTACTGTATACTGTTGGGAAACAACAACAGCATTTTTAAACTGCAATAGCTCACCACAGCAGAACATGAACCTGGTTTACATTTTAAATTTAGTATGTCTGTGGTTTACTGTTAACCAGATTTAAGTCATGTGATCAGCCTTTCCTTCTTCAGAAGAGGATGTGGAATTATTTCAAAAGAAGAGGACTTTGCACAAACCTACAATGTATGAGAAATTATATAGCTCTATATCAGGGTTTGGCAACACGGAACGATAATCATTGGCACACAAGCAATACGACAGAGAGAGAGAGAGAGAGAGAGAGAGCAATATTAAGTTTTTTGATTTGATCTATACCTATAAGGATATATAAGATGCTCTATAAGAAACACTGGTCCCCCCATCAGCCATGATCATAACAATAGTTTATATTTAGCGCAGAGTAACATTATATATAATATATTCTAAATCTATTCTGAATAATGTCTACATAATCAGACATCCAATATTTAATATATTAGACAGCAGTGAGCAGCATTTGTTTATTTAGACTTCCCTCTTAAACTCCACCTCCATTTGTCTCGCATATGCGCGTTATAGCACGCCACTTGAATCATCAGCAGTGCTTGTAAGAGGAGCGCTGTGAACTTGACAACAACAAAACAAGCTCATGGGCAAAGCAACCAAGAAAGCATTTATACAGTATATTTCACCAAATACTATCCCTTATAAAAGAGATATATTTTCCCCAGATAAACCAAAAGCACTGTAAAGTCTCACTGTAACTGTAAATATGAAATCAGATGTCAGATGAATTAGTCTTCCATAAACAAACAGGCCTGGTTTCATTTAGAAAAGAATTAAGAATTTGCTTTTCCAACTTTTTGTTTCCCATTCATCCAAGATTGGCTCCACGCGAGGTGGAAGGTTTATAGCTGTTTTATAATTTAGTATAATAAAATTTGTGATCATAAAAACGTTGTCGCACACTCATGATAACGGCATGGTCAGCTGGCACCATGGGAATCATATAGCATCACGCCTTGCTACTGATTCACAAGCACAAAGCAATTACTACTACTGATTTCTCGCTTTTAAGGGACCGAGAGATGCCCTATCTTCCCTTCAGTAGAAAATCTTGACGAAATGGCACGGTGCTCCGCTTTATCTGCTCACGATGGCAGATAATGGTGTGAAGGGGCCGGAGTGTCAAGTGGCATCTGCTAATAAATTGCCATGATTTTAAAGGGCTTCAGAGACTGTCACTCTTGGGGGGAGTTTCCCATAGCATCAGCTACTGATGCAGCATCTCGTTCCCACCTTTCAGAGAACAAAGTTTACAGTCGTAATCAGACCATTTTACAGCCACATCACAATTCTCCCACAACAGAATTGAGCCAGATAGCCTTATTTCTGATACAAACTTCAGTTCTGCAGCTTCGGCCACGAGAGCTCTCTCCGCGAGAGCGGTGTTATTTCCCTCGAAACGAGCATAAAAAGTATTTAGCTCATCCTGTAGAGAGGCAGCGGTGTTCATGGCGGAGTTTTTATTCCCTTTAAAGTCCGTGATGATGTTAATTCCCTGCCACACCTTTGGCAACAATTACAGCCTCAAGTCTTTTTGAGTATGATGTTACAAGCTTGGCACACCTATTTTGGGGCAGTTTCTCCCATTCTTCTTTGCAGGACCTCTCAAGCTCCATCAGGTTGGATGGGGAGCGTCGGTGCACAGCCATTTTCAGATCTCTCCAGAGATGTTCAATCGGGTTCAAGTCTGGGCTCTGGCTGGGCCACTCAAGGACATTCACAGAGTTGTCCCGGAGCCACTCCTTTGTTATCTTGGCTGTGTGCTTAAAGTCGTTGTCCTGTTGGAAGATGAACCTTCGCCCCAGTCTGAGGTCCAGAGCGCTCTGGAGCAGGTTTTCATCAAGGATGTCTCTGTACATTGCTGCATTCATCTTTCCCTCGATCCTGACTAGTCTCCCAGTTCCTGCCGCTGAAAAACATCCCCACAGCATGATGCTGCCACCACCATGCTTCACTGTAGGGATGGTATTGGCCAGGTGATGAGCGGTGCCTGGTTTCCTCCAGACATGACGCTTGCCATTCAGGCCAAAGAGTTCAATCTTTGTGTCTCATGGTCTGAGAGTCCTTCAGGTGCCTTTTGGCAAACACCAGGTGGGCTGTCATGTGCCTTTTACTGAGGAATGGCTTCCATCTGGCCACTCTACCATACAGGCCTGATTGGTGGAGTGCTGCAGAGAAGGTTATTCATCTGGAAGTTTCTCCTCTCTCCACAGAGATACGCTGGAGCTCTGTCAGAGTGACCATCGGGTTCTTGGTCACCTCCCTGACTAAGGTCCTTCTACCCCGACCGCTCAGTTTGGCCCGGCGGCCAGCTCTAGGAAGAGACCTAGTGGTTCCAAACTTCTTCGATTTATGGATGATGGAGGCCACTGTGCTCATTGGGACCTTCAATGCTGCAGAAATTTTTCTGTACCCTTCCCCAGATCTGTGCCTCGATACAATCCTGTCTCGGAGGTCTAAAGACAATTCCTTGGACTTCATGGCTTGGTTTGTGCTCTGACATGAACTGTTAACTGTGGGACCTTATATAGACAGGTGTGTGCCTTTCCAAATCATGTCCAATCAACTGAATTTACCACAGGATGACCCCAATCAAGTTGTACAAACATCTCAAGGATGATCAGTGGAAACAGGATGCACCTGAGCTCAATTTTGAGTGTCATGGCAAAGGCTGTGAATACTTATGTACATGTGATTTTTTTTGTTTTTTATTTTTAATAAATTTGCAAAGATTTCAAACAAACGTCTTTCACGCTGTCATTATGGGGTATTGTTTGTAGAATTTTGAGGAAAATAATGAATTTAATCAATTTTGGAATAAGGCTGTAACATAACAAAATGTGGAAAAAGTGAAGCGCTGTGAATACTTTCCGGATGCACTGTATATGCACTGTAGATACATATATATATATTTGCTTATCACTGCTATTCATTGAAGAGGGCATAGTTCTTGTGTATTTTTTTTTTTTTAAATGGATTATTAATAGAAGAAAGGGCTTAACACAAACTGCAATAGAGTCTGTTAATACACAGTATGTCATTTGTGCTCATCTTCTCAGCTCTGCCAATTGAGACACTACCATCAGGAATTGGTATGATGGTTGGTTCCTTGTTCTTGGAGAAGGCATACCTGAAACAACACACACACAGTTTTAGGGATATCCAGACCAGAGAAAATATATATTTTTGGTTAAACTGTGGAAAACTTGCCTTCCATATTGCATTACAGAACTGTAGTCATAGGGAGTTTCCAGATTGTTCGTCTTGATTTGGTCAAAGCTGTGCTCCTGTCCTGTTACAGTGAAGAGCAATCTATGATGACCAATGTTAAATCATATAAAATAAATTGTCATTAAATGCAGTGTTAAGTCTGTTCCTGCTGAAAAACACATACACAAAGTGTAGTTGCCACTACTGAGCATTAAATAATATGTTTCATAGGTTAAGATATCCAAATCAGTTTCTTTCTTGCCAGTTATGCCAGTATGAACCTGCTGAACCAAAAAAGATGTATCCGAAACACATTTCTGTTAACATGGTCATCCATTCTGTCCCTTTCATATTTCTGCAACTACAATGTGATGGTTAATGTTTTTTTTTTTTTTAAAACACAACAATGTAGTGAAATTTGTCAAATAGATGTACCAGGAATTATCTTCTCAAAAAGGATTCGGACGTGACTGTCACGGTCACTGCGGTTCTGTTCGTGGTGGAAGCCCAGAGTGTGAAGTAGCTCATGCTGCACTATAGGCAGATAGATGCAGCCAGCACGGTCCAGAGACACAGTTTACCCCCCAATGCGACGACCCACAAAAGAGTAGCACCTATGGATCCCACATAAGATACTCGACATGCAGGAATCAAGCAAAACATATGGCAGTGACAAGGAAGAGCATGTTCACTATATTCACAAAATCAGTAAATGTATAAAAACACAATTCAAGTAAAGGTAACTCGTTTGAAAGCTGCTTTGAGTACAAATTATTTTATTATATTGCCACATTGTAACAAACACAGAATGAAGAAGCAACAACAACTAAAACCTATGCAAAATTATTAATTAAAAAAAAAAAAAAAAAAAAAAAAAAAAGAGAAAGAGCTAGGCCTTCAGCATGAACTGAGAATGACCCAAACAGTGCAATAGAATTTTTTCATATTGTCAAAATTAATTTCAGTGTTGCCAATTCTCTGTCATATAGCCCTGATTTGTCGCTGCAAATCATTAATGAAATCACAGAAAATTTTAAATTTCTGAATTGACAATTTACTATATGAAGCAGTTGCAAAGGATGCCAGAAAAGTATGTGATTTAAATGTGTCCTTTTCAGTGTTTATATCCATTCTGGTCATTTATAGGCCACTTATTTTTAAAGTGTCAACTTCATATGAATTACAAACACCAACATGATTATAAATTATGTAATGACATAATAAAGTGATACTACGTACTGTTACAAATACAAATTCTGAGATTTACCCTGAATGAGACTGAATATGGATATAGTCACAGTACAGTAATTTATTCAGCATGCTGATTCTTGTAACATCATGATGAGCATGTAAGGAGAGGGATGAGGAATTTGCCCTGAACCGTTACATAAAAGAAAGATGTTACAGTCCTCATCAAGGCTATTTAGTGAGCTGCTGGTGGCAAAAAAACACATACACAAATAGTCTCACCTGCGTATATGTTGGCCCTTTCAATTATAGTTGACACTGAAAAATCATCTTGCTCAATGCTGTTATCTGAGAGGTTTTGATTTATTAAACCAATAGTAAAACAGTAAAATAATAAGATTTTAAAATGAACATCACAAGTACTGTAATCATAATGCTGAAAATAATCTTCATCTTACCAGTCTCCTCAGAACTCTTTTCAAGGATATCCTGTTTAAGGATAAACATTATGAACACATTTAGGTTAGAAATCCCTGAATAAAAATGAAAAGGGCTGGGTTTTCTGAAGAAGTAAGTAGAACGTAAGTAGCACTAAAAGGTGCTGTAAACTATTTTTTAATGGAAAGTTATTCAAAAAATATATATATTTTTAATTCTGCTCCCTGAAAGATATTAATAAAATAAGTGTAGTGCGATATTAAATTGGTGTCTGTGACCTCTAGACTCTGTAAATATCTCTAGACTCTGTAAATAGCAAATAAAAATGTGTTAACAGGCCGCGGTCTCTGATGCTTTCTGCCTGTCAACCATTTTGCGTGTTCTCATATTATTGTAGTTTCTGTGAATTATTGAGGCTTAAAGTAATGGTTCACCCATGAATGAAAATGCTCTTATCATTTACTTACCCTCATGCTATCCCAGATGTTTATGACTTTCTTTATTCTGCTGTAAACAAACAAATATTTTTAGAAGAATATTTCAGCTCTGTAGATACTCACAATGTAAGTGAATGGATACCAAATTTTTGAAGCTCCAAAATGCACATAAAGGCAGCATAAAAGTAATCCATACGACTCCAGTGGTGTAATCATCTTCAGAAGTGATATGATAAGTGTGGGTTAGAAACAGATCAATATTGAAGTTTTTACAATAAATTCTCCTCCCTGCCCAGGGATACGCATTACGAATAATGTGTATTAACAAAAAACAAAAGAAGAAGAATGTGAAAGTGATAGTGTAGATTGATAGCAAAAAAAGGACTTAAAGGCATAGTTTATCATCATTTACTCGACCTTATGCCATTTTATAAGAATTTATTTCTTCTGCTAACACAAACAAAGATTTTTAGAAGAATATCTCAGCTCTGTATGTAAATACAATGCAAGTGAATGGTGACCAGAACTTTGAAGCCCCAAAAATGAGATAAATTCACCATAAAAGTAATCCATAAGACTTCAGTGGTTTAATCAATGTCTTCTTAAGTGATCCAGCTGGTTTTTAGTAAGAACAGACCAAAATGTAACTCCTTTTCACTGTACATTTTGACATTACAGTCTCTCGGCACGATCAGTATTTCAAGCTCGATTACACTTCCTAGTGCTTTAAGCATATGCAGAGTGCTAGATGGCGCTATAGGAAGTGTAATCGAGCTTGAAATCATGATCGCCACAGAGACCGATGTGAAGATATACAGTAAAAAAGGTGTTACAGCTTCAGAAGACACTGATTAAATCACTGGAGTCTGATTATGTTTATGTTTATGCTGACTTTATCTGCTTTTTGAAGCTTCAAATGCCTGATCACCATTCACTTGCATTGTATGGACCTACAGAGCTGATTTATTCTTCTAAACATCTTCTTTTGTGTTCAACAGAAGATAGAAAGTCATACACATCTGGGATGGCATGAGGGTGAGTAAATGATGAGAGAATTTTCTTTTTTTGGATGAACTAACACTTGAAATATTGATCTGTTTCTCACCCATACATATCATATTGCTTCTGAAAACAGAGATTTAACCATTGGAGTCTTATAGATTACTTTAATGCTGCCTTTATGTGCTTTTTGAGTTTCAAAATTTTGGTACCCATTCACTTGCATTGTGAGGACCTACACATTATGCCTGCAAAATTTTATAGCACAAGCACATCCTGGGCTCTTTCTTGCACTCATCTGTGCTATTTTTAATTGTTGATGAAAAGCAACACTTTGATGGATGTCTTTGACCATTTCGATGCATTTCTGGTGATGTGATACTGTATGTATGTATGTGTCTTGTTTTATCATGCTGTGGACTATGTATGTGCTTTTTTTTTCAGCTCATATCAGCGTGGATTGCTTGTGAACCAGTCATAATACGATTCAAGCTTTTCAAAAGAAGTGTTATTGAAAGATAGTGCAGTTAAAAACACTATTGGACCTGATCGCAAAACCGTAAGTAAAAAGTTTTATTCATGAATATTTCAAATGTCATGACTGTTTGATAGTTTGTGGTGCTGTTGTGCTTACAGTAAGTGAACAGTTTAATATATTCAGATGCAATGTGTTGGCTGTGCATTATATGTAAATCCTGAAATTTTGTTTTATAATGTTGTGGAGCTTGTTCATTCTCTTCCGATTGCGATTCAGATATGGCTGTATTTAGGGGCTACAGGATTTTAGCCAATCACAACAGTGGCCGTTTGCGCTGAAGTTTAAAGGAGATGCTGAGGCCAAAACCGAGCATTTCAGACAGAGGTTTCAGAAGGTTTCTACGTGCTTGTTTGGGAAACAGCCGTTACTCCATCGTAAAATAACAAGCGACGTCAGTTAAGATGATCGTAAAAGCTTAAGTTGCAACGTTATAGGGAAACCCAGCCATAGTTTACAGTGGGAGGCTACTACTGATATTGTTTGCTTTCCATTTCAAATATTTCTGATATGTCTGTTCTCACCTCAACAGAATGACTCTGAGCTGGAAGAAAGCTCAGTAGAGGAGAGATGACCACCACCAACAGGTTCATAATGAGATACTGTTCTGGGTCAAACAGAGCTGCATGTTACTTTTTTGATATCCCTTATTTTGTAAATGTGTAGTAACCCCAGATTCATAAAACCAATACTCGCAAAGCTGTAAAACCATAAAATGAGTTTAAGCATGTAAAGGTTTATTATTTATAAAGGAAAAGTAGATGTATGAGGTTTAGTTTTGACTTCTAGTTTTGGTTTCATTTTTATAAGTATAGTTTTTCCCACGGACAAAACAATCTTAAAAACCAATTGATTCCCCCTTGCAAACTATAATTATGTATAAGATTATGTATCCATGCTTTTTCCCGATAATAAATAAATCATAAGAATGACTGATTCATCATGAGAAGTATTTCACATATGTCTATATATCTGCAACTAGTTTATGTCTACAAGTTTGATTTCAAGTGGGATCACTTATATACAAATGTAATCCTACAAATGAGGTTGTATTACTGAAACTGAAATTCTTTAACCTCATGCCAACCTCAACTGTTTTGCAATTCGAGCACAAACACAAGCACTAACAAGACCATTTTCATTTACATTGCTGAATGCATGAAATGTAGGCTGTTGTCAGGTGTATTCTGTTGATTCATGTCTTTTATTTTGAAATTCTAGTTCCTGTTTCATGTCATGTGTTCCTGTTTCCCTAGTCATGTGATTTCTGTTTTCCCTCCATGTTCATGTGTCATGTTTTCATTGGTTTATTGTTTAATTATCTTGTTAGCAGTTCTGTTTGTTCATTGGTTTATGTTCTCCCATGTCTTGTATTTAAGCCCTCATGTTTGCATTGTCTATTGGTCGAGTATTGAATGTTATCGTATGTGTTTGTCAAGCCATGGCCAAGCCATGGCCAAGCCAAGCCAAGCCAAGCCAAGCCAAGCCAAGCCAAGCCAAGCCAAGCCAAGCCAAGCCAAGCCAAGCCAAGCCAAGCCTAGTCTAGTCTGGTTATAGTCAAGTTTCATGTTATGATTGCTTCATGTTTGTAGTCAGGGTTAATGGTTTTCACGGTCTCTAAATAAACTGCACTTGGGTTCTTCATCTTCACGTCCTCGTCATCGTCATCATTGTCAGCAGTTCCAGCCAACAACGTTACAGAATACTCGACCACCCATGGACCCAGCAGTTTTACTTCTGCGCTTACGTCAGGGGAATCATCCTCTGGACTCCTCTGTTGAGGACTTCTGCGGTCTAGCCAGCCAGGTAGACTTCAATGAGGTTGCCCTCAAGGGTTGTTTTAGATTTGGACTAAATGAGCCTCAGCCTACTCCATGCCACGTCACAGCGACGCCTCAGCCTGCTCCATGCCACGTCACAGTGACGCCTCAGCCTGCTCCATGCCACGTCTCAGCGACGCCTCAGCCTGCTCCATGCCACGTCTCAGCGACGCCTCAGCCTGCTCCATGCCACGTCACAGCGACGCCTCAGCCTGCTCCATGCCTCGTCACAGCGACGCCTCAGCCTGCTCCATGCCTCGTCACAGCGACGCCTCAGCCTGCTCCATGCCACGTCACAGCGACGCCTCAGCCTGCTCCATGCCACGTCACAGCGACGCCTCAGCCTGCTCCATGCCTCGTCACAGCGACGCCTCAGCCTGCTCCATGCCACGTCACAGCGACGCCTCAGCCTGCTCCATGCCTCTTCACAGCGACGCCTCAGCCTGCTCCAAGCCACGTCACAGCGACGCCTCAGCCTGCTCCATGCCATGTCACAGCCACACCTGAGCAGTGGAACCTGGAGATGGTTCCCACACTTATACCCACCTTTAGTTCTCCTGAGCAGGCAAGGGGAACTTTCGGCCCTCCTATCCCACCTGGACCCTCTGAGCCCTGGACTTCGCTTTGGTCTGTTGGTCCCTCGACATTGCCTCAGCTCGGCGTTCCCTCGGCTCCACTACGGTCCTTCAGCCTGTCGGCTGTGCCGGGGTCCCTCGTCCCTCTGGCTCCTCCTTGCTCCTTCGAGCATCTAGCACCGCCTTGGTCCTCCCTGCCATCGGCTCCACCCTGGCCCTTCGAGTCTTCGGCTACTCTCCGGGCACCACGTTCCAAGGCTCTGCCCCTCGAGCCTCTCACGGCTCCACCTTCCATGGCTCCGCCCCTCGAGCCTCTCGGCTTCACCTCCCACGGACTTTGCCCTGGTCCCATGCCCCTCACCCTTTCTCGCCGTGCCACGCCCCATGCCTCAAGACACCCCAATCCCCCCCCCCCCCCCCCCCGCTCGCTACAGAACTTTCAATTATGTCATGTATTACGTGTTTTGTTTATGTGTTGGGGTGTCAGGAGCCACCCCTTAGTGGGGGGGATATTTCAGGTGTATTCTGTTGATTCATGTCTTTTATTTTGAAATTCTAGTTCCTGTTTCATGTCATGTGTTCCTGTTTCCCTAGTCATGTGATTTCTGTTTTCCCTCCATGTTCATGTGTCATGTTTTCATTGGTTTATTGTTTAATTATCTTGTTCTCAGTTCTGTTTGTTCATTGGTTTATGTTCTCCCATGTCTTGTATTTAAGCCCTCATGTTTGCATTGTCTATTGGTCGAGTATTGAATGTTATCGTATGTGTTTGTCAAGCCATGGTCAAGTCTAGTCTGGTTATAGTCAAGTTTCATGTTATGATTGCTTCATGTTTGTAGTCAGGGTTAATGGTTTTCACGGTCCCTAAATAAACTGCACTTGGGTTCTTCATCTTCACGTCATCGTCATCATTGTCAGCAGTTCCAGCCAACAACGTTACAGCTGTTCATATGTTTACATGTACCCTTATATGCATTGATTATTCAAAATTCATTTACATATTTAAATTCTGCTAAATCACCTTTGCACCCTAAGATGATATCTACAATACTTTCTGGTTCATCACAATTGCAAACAGGGGTGTAATTCTCATTTTTAGTGGGGGTGGTAGAGGAGGGAGTTCTTTACAACATTGATATTCAAAATGACTCCCCAGAATCTACTCCCCTGCAAACAATTAATTTTTTAGCACCACTGAAATGAACTAAGGTAGACTGGTTTTATATATATCATTTAAAAAAGTTCATTGTTTTCTATGCTTTAGCTGAAGAAATATTGAGAATTATTTCTCCCCTGGCTGAATAAATGAGCAAAATAGATCATACTCACCTCACATCTGTGTGAAAATTCTAAATGAATCAGAATTAGTCTCTTAAGTGTATCCATTACATTTAAATTCCAGCACCTGTCAAATTATAATTTACAGACAATCTCAGGCAATTTATGAAACCACTTAATGATTCACAGACATACAGATATAAAGTTATGTCTGATGAAATAGGAGCTTGATCACAAGGCTCATAAGACATTAACATTAATTCATTCAATACCATATACAGTAGCAAAAATTATACACCCCATTAATCTTTTCATGGCCCTGCAAAGACTATCATGATCAAAGTCTAATGTGTCCAGTGGCCTTTTACTGACATTTATAACATTATTTGTTCATTACATGCCAGGCCAGCAAGAGTGCAGAAAACTCAACTGGTTCCCTCCAGTGTTGGGGTTGTGCAATATGTAAATGCTGGAGCCAAATGAATTTATTCACAAATGATGTGTGAGTTGTTTGTGAAAGAAAGAAAGAAAGAAAGAAAGAAAGAAAGAAAGAAAGAAACTTAAAGCAGATCAAAGGCCTTGTGTGGGTTTGTTTACATTTTAATTTTGTAATTATTTTGACAATTGGAATGTGCCCGTTTGAACATTCCGTCAACTTCATAGTCTGAATTTTTGTGCGAGATGTAGCTTGAAAGCTCACAGTTACAGTTGGAAACTGACTGTGGTCTTGTTTAGGGATTCTGGAAAAACCCTATCATCTTAAAATAATAATTTATCCAAAAATATAAATTCTCTCATCATTTACTCACCCTCATGCCATCCCAGACATGCGTGACTTTCTTTCTTGAGCAGAACACAAATGAAGATTTTTAGAAGAATATTTCAGCTCTGTAGGTCCATACAATGCAAGTGAATGGTGGGCAGAATTTTGTAGCTCCAAAAATCACATAAAGGAAACATAAAAGTAATCCATAGGACTGTGGTTTAATCTCTGTCTTCAGAAGGTTTGATAGGTGTGGGTGAGAAACTGATCAATATATAAGTCCTTTTTTACTCTAAATCTCCACTTTGATTTTCAGATGAGAAAGTGAAAGTGGAAATTTAGAGTAAAAAATACTTACATTTTTATATCTTTCTCACATCTATCATATCGCTTCTGCATATATAGATTTAACTGCTGAAGTCATATGGATTACTTTTATGTTTCCTTTATGTGATTTTTGGAGCTACACAATTCTGCCCACCATTCACTTGCATTGTATGGACCTACAAAGCTGAAATATTCTTCTAAAAATCTTCATTTGTGTTCTGCTCAAGAAAGAAGGTCACACATATCTGGGATGGTATGAGGGTGAGTAAATGATGAGAAAATTTTCATTTTGGGTGAACTATCTGTAAATGTCGTGTAAGAGTGCTCCATCTGCCGGAAAATGAAGAAAACGACCTCTATCAGGTGATCAGTGTCAGAGTTTACATTACATGAAATGAAGAGAGCGCTCGCGGGAGTTAGAGAGACTTCTCCAGGAAAAGATTAAATTTGTGTTGAGATGATTAAAAATGTATCGGAAACATCATTAAAGACAATATTGTGTTTGTTTAATAAAATATGGGAAACAGAGAAATTACCGTCTGTGTGGAAACATGGGATTATAGTACCGATTGTTAAGCCAGGGAAAGACAATACTTAACCAAGCAGTTATAGGCCTAGTGCGCTAACCGCGAACTTTTGCAAGCGTATGGAATGAATGGTAGTGTCAAGACTGATGTATTTTATTGAGGAAAAAGGGTTATTTTCCCTATACCAGAGTGGTTTCAGGAAGGGGAGGAATACAATGGATTCTGCAATTAGTTTGTAGGCGGCAATAAGAAAAGCCCAAGTGAATAGTTGGAGTGTGTTTCGATATAGAAAAGGCATACGATATGTTGTGGAAGGAGGGTTTGTTAATGAAACTTGATAAAAATGGGATTTTCAGGAAAGATGTATGATTGGATCAAAGATGTTTTATTTTATATGACCATACAAGTAAGAGTTGGGACTTCATATTCACAAGTATATTCTATAGAAAATGGAACTCCTCAAGGTAGCGTTTGCAGTCCAATACTGTTTAATAGAATGATTAATTATATTTATTCACAAATAGACACGGGAGTAGGTAGATCATTGTACTCAGATGATGGTGCATTATGGAAGAGGGGAAGAAATGAGACATATATGTAGTGAAGAGCCTGCAGGGGCCAGTAAACAAGGTTGAGAATTGGTCAAATTCGTGGGGTTTTCGGTTCTCAGTAGCGAAAACGCAGGTCATTTGTTTCACAAAAAAGAGGAAAATCCCTAGAGTGAGAATTAAAATGTATGGACAGGAGCTGGAACAAGTAGCAATGATAAGATTTTTAGGTATGTGGATGGACTCAAAATTGACATTTGGTGTACACATTCAAAAGTAAGTAGACAAATGCAAAAAAGGAATAAATGTAATGAGGCGCTTGGCTGGTGCCAAGTGGGGAGCTAGTAGACAACCACTAAGAAGAATTTACAATGCATTGATTAGATCTGCAATGGATTATGGGAGTTTGATATACAGTTCTGCATCCGCAACATGGCTTAAAAAGATCGAAGTAGTTCAGACTCAAGCTCTAAGGATAAGTTGCGGAGCATTTAGAACATCTCCAGTGTCATCAATTCAAGTGGAGATGGGGGAAATGCCTCTAGAAATTCGTAGGAGAAAGTTAAGAATGAGATATTGGATTAATGTAAAAGGGCATGAAGAAAGTCATCCAGTTAAAAAGGTACTGGAAAACTGTTGGGAATATGAATATGGAAGATTAATAAGTTTTGGTTGGATAGTCAGTATGTAGGCACAGGAAATGGGGCTGAATGAGATAGAGGTAGCTCCTTCTGTGATAATTCCAACTATACCCCCATGGCTCTACCCAATGCCAGAAACAGACCTATATTTACATATAGAGATACACAATAAGGAACAAAATATGCCATTGAAAATAATTGTTCATCAATACATTAATCAAGCATATAACAACATGACTCAAATATATACAGATGGATCAAAAGACCCAAAATCAGGTAGAACAGCAGCAGCAGTATATATTCCTCAGCACAAAGCTAAAATAGCAAAAAGAGTGACTGATCATATATCTGTATTTATGACAGAATTGATAGCTTTATCCCTGGCATTACATTGGGTGGAAGATAAACAGCCTGAAAGTTATGTGATACACTATGTGGCCAAAAGTTTGTGGACACCATATGTGCTTGATGAACCTTCAATTTCAAAACCTTAGGCATCAATTTCCCCCTTTGCTGTAATAACAGCTTCCACTCTTTTGGGAAGGCTTTCCACAATACTGTATGTAGTAACATGGCTGCAGGAATTTGCTCTCTTTCTGACACAAGGCTATCAGTGAGGTCAGGAACTGATGTTGGTTGATGGGGCCTGACTTACAGTTGCTGTTCCAGTTCACCCCAAAAGTGATCAGTGGGTTTCAGGTCTGGGCTTTGTGCAGGCCAGTCAGTTTCTTCCACATCAGATACAGTAAACCATTTCTTTATGGACTTTGCTTTGTGCACAGGGGCATTGTCATGCTGGAATAGAAAAGGGCTCTCCCCAAACTGTTGCCATAAAGTTGGAAGCACCGAATGCTATAGAATGCCATTGTTTGGAGTAGAATTATGATTTATCTTCACTGGTATTAATGGAGTAACCAAACTCTTTAATTAGAAGGGGGTGTCCACATATTTTTGGCCATATAGTGTATGTACAGATTCACAATCAGCACTAGTAAGTTTAGCGAGAGGAGTATCTTCAGCAAGACAAGACATTTTATATGAAATTCTACAGAGTTTATATAATATTAAGCAATTGGGAGTTAGGGTTAGTTTTTTGTGGGTTCCAGCGCATGCTGGAGTAAAAGGGAACGAGGAAGCAGATAAACTGGCCAAGGAGGCATTGAAATATCCTGATATTAATATCAGGGTAAAGATGAGTAAAGCGGAAACAAAGGGACTGATTTTAACAGAAGTAAAAAAGAATTGGCAGAGAATATGGGACAATGAAATAAGAGGAAGGCATATGTATAGTATACAAGGAAATGTAGGGGTGGAAAGAAGAACAGTTAATAACAGGAAAAAGGATGTGACAATGACTAGATTGCGAATTGGGCATACAACACTTAATCAAAGTTTATATACAATAGGGTGAATGTGGAAAGTGTAGACACCCAGAAACAGTAAAACATATATTGCTGGAATGTACAGCATACAATGGAGAAAGATAGCAATTATTCCAAGCACTAAAAGAATGGGAAGTAATTATTCACTCAAGGATATATTAGGAGATGAAACAGATTATAGAATTCATAGGGAATTATTTAGATTTTTGAATGTTACAGGATTGGTAAATATGATTTAATAGCAGTTTTTTCTCAACCAGGTTGTGCTCTATACTCCAGTCCAGTAGGTGGCGGAAATGCACCTTCTAGTTGGTTTGCCAACCGCCATAAAAACAACAGAAGAAGAAGGTGATCAGCGTCGAATAGTAACACTCATCACGTGATGCGCGAATCACCAACAGTCTTCTCTGTCAAGGAGGGGGACGTTTCGGATCGTCTTAGTAATGGCGGACACATGTGGCCAAGTACTCCTTGGGTCTGGGCTAACTGTCCTTTCCCACCCCCTTATGTACATCAAGGTTTTAGTTCAGGTAAGATTTACACGACACACACAAAAATGACAGAAGTTCTGAGTTCACTCTTGCACCGGCGCTGCTCCCGAGTCCTTCACTTGCACTTTCGATAGCATGCTGATAAACGTTAGCCAGTGCATTTATTAAAGATAAAGATATAGCGAGTGTCTAAAGCATTTGACAACATTTCCTTGTGGTATATGAGCATCTTTATGTGCAAGACAGGTGTTTAACGAGTTAAATGTGTTGCTCTACAGTATTTTAACCTGCCCATCATTGAGTGGTGGTTAGTTAGCTCTAGCAGGTTTAATGACCGCTCTGGATCTGCTGTATGTATGTATGTATGTGAGTTTATGTCCTTTAAGGTCAGGGTGTAAGGTCTCTCAGGACTGGTTTTTACTGCTAATGTGCGAACAGCTCATTATTGTAATGCATCCTCATATAAACCCCTGCCAAAAACAAGAGACATGTTTTTTGTCATTTATTGTTTTGGTAAAGCACGCTTGTTCTTCGGTCCATTGATTAAGGTTACTGCAGTTAATTGAGATTTTTATTCATTCTAAGATCGTGTGCTTTACATTTTTGACGATGTATTGAAGTGTGTCTATAATGTTGGCAATCACAGGTCCGAATGATTTGTATGAGAGTGAATTCAGCAAACCAACCACAGGCTGTTTTATTTAGGTAAACACAATTAGATTAGCGTAGACTAGGGCTGTAACGATTACAATTGCGATTATGATGATTAATTGTCTCGTTAAGGGCTTTCACGATTAATTGTCATATAAATTGTCTTTTTTTTTAAGGTGTGCTTTTTTCCCTGCATGTGTGCTTCGTACACCTTAAGAAGTCATTTTTACATATTGAACTTCAAATATATAAATCAAATAATAAAATAGGAATAAACTATGATTTCCTTTTAAGGCTTTAGAAACGTAAGAATGACATGGAAAAATGTTTTAAATATAAAAAAATATTTTAATTTTTAAAAAAAAATTTTATCCCCTTTTCTCCCCAATTTGGAATGCCCAATTCCCACTACCTACCTCAATCTGAGTGGTGGATGACAAGTCTCAGTTGCCTCCGCTTCTGAGACCGTCAATCCGCACATTTTATCATGTGGCTCGTTGTGCACAACACGTGGAGGCACATGCTACACTTCGCGATCCACACACCCCACTGAGAGCGAGAACCACTAATCGTGACCACGAGGAGGTTACTCCATGTGACTCTACCCTCCCTAGCAACCGGGCCAATTTGGTTGCTTAGGAGACCTGGCTGGAGTCACTCAGCACGCCCTGGATTCGAACTCGCGACTCCAGGGGTTATAATATCAAAATATTTCTAAATATGTTTCTCTTTTTGGTCAACTTTAGTGTTGGTTAGTTTTACATTTACACTTGTTTTTTGAACTCATATTTTTCGTTGTTTTTTTATTTTATTTTTATATATATATCAGTGACGCTCGGACTCGGGAGTTCAACTGAATGACTCACAAACGTGCCGTTCATGGCATTAATACAATATATTCACTTAAAATTTGTGGTTAATCACGGTTGTCTCAAATTAGCAGTTAGATCAAATCAGACTTAATTTAAATTCAAATCAATTTAATAATTGTGACAGGCCTAGATTAGACTCAAGATTTGACATTGTTTGCTCAAAATGAAATAATTTATTGTAATAAAACAATAGTGTTTTAACTAGCAGCATTCTACAAAGAGATTGGACTCTTATGAACACCTGCCTACTCTCAGGAAATCAATTGTGTTTCAATTTGTCTCATTAACTCCCTTTAAATGGTGTACTAATTTACTCTCATCTTTGTGAATATAGGTTGGACATGAACCTCTCCCTCCTTCTTTAGGCAGGAATCTATTTGGCCGACAAGTGTACCAGCTTCCAGGGCTCTTTGCATATGGTAAGATCGTCAAGCAGCCATATTACCCTGTAGCTCAAGACTGGTTGCCCACTGAAGCTAAGCAGAGTTGAGCCTGGTCAGTACCTGGATGGGAGACCTCCCGGGGAACACAAAATGTAATGCTGGAGAGGTATTAGGGAGGCCAGCAAGGGGTGCTAACCCTGCGGTCTGTGTGGGTCCTAATGCCCCAGGATAGTGATGGGGACACTATACTGTAAAAAAAGGGCACTGTCCTTCAGATGAGCCGTTAAACCAAGGTCCTGACTCTCTGTGGTCATTATAAATCCCAGGGCACTTCTCGTAAGAGTAGAGGTGTAACCAGTCCTGGCCAAATTACCCCCATTGGCCCTTCTCAGTCATGGCCTACTAATAATCCCCATCCATTAATTGGCTCTATAACTCTGTTCTCTCCTCTCCACCAAAAGCTGTTGTGTGGTGAGCATACTGGTGCACTATGGCTGCTGTTGCATCATCGAGGTGGATGCTGCACACTGGTGGTGGTTGAGGAGAGTCCGCTGTTCACTGTGTAAAGCGCTTTGAGTGTAGTGTCAGAAAAAGCACTATATAAATGTAATGTTCATTGATTTAAGTGATTTGCTGCTTCTACATTGTGTTGCCTGCATCCTTGAAGTGTGCACAGTAGTATCACAGTGGCTTGGCCATTCATTTATTTGGTATCCATTTGATTCTGAGTGTAGTTTTAAGAACTCTGGAAAACACTTGCATTTCTTAACACTTATATTTGTCTCTTGTAGCCAAACACATCATAAAGATTGATGGGAAATCAGGCCTGTTTAAGGGTCTCACCCCGAGGCTTTGTGCTGGGACCATTGGAACTGTCGTCCATAGTAAAGTTTTGCAGGTACAATTTGCACATCAGTTTTGTTAGACATTTATTTTTAAAGGTTTCTATGATGAGAAAATGTCTGCTTAGAGCAGAAATGGAAATCAAGAGGGTTTCCATATAAGCCATGCAGAATATGCCTGGAAAATGATAACTGTGTGAAAGATTACAGAGGACTCAATACGCTTGAAGTGTGAAGTGTAATGTACATTAGCTAGGTTTCTTTGAACAGAAAATTTACATGCGCAGTTATAATCGAACTACAGTCTTGACATGACACAATGCGTAATCGAATATTTGAAGGAAGGATGACAAATACCGCAGGTTAAATACTGGTCACGTATCACATTCATCTTTTGGAACATGTGCATAATGCCGTGGCCAGTGTTGGGCCAATTAATGTGTATACATGCTAGATGATGCTGAGCTGCAACCACATTATCTAGGTCTGGTAGTCTGAATTCACAAAAATTGGGCTGGTACTAAAGTGGTTACCTGACATTTTAAAAATATTTTTTTTTCATTTTTAAGTACATGTAAATGTACTGAGTGTCATTCAGGGTGCTGGTGGCTGTATGTTGTAGTGGTCTGACTGTTGCTATGTGACTTTTGTGTTCATCTGGCTGTGCTCCAGCTCATGACAGTTGAGCAGGGGTTATTTATACTCTTTTTATCTGACTCTAACCTTTATTTTAACCCATAGAAATGCCAGGAGGAAAAAACTGAGGTGAGAACACACGTTTTCAGAAATATCCATTCATTGCTTGAATCCAACACATGCATTCCATAATTTACTATTTTATTTACTTTTGGCTGTCATTGCTCTGGGCAGAAATCTGTTCAGCCTAACATTTGTTTGAATGATTGTGTGATATGACATGTAATATCTCATCTTTTCACCCTCTCAGATGGTGGGAAGTAGTCAGAAAGCAGAGGAAGGTTCCTTGCAACATGTAGTAAATGAGGTGAGACCTGTAAACCAGAATTTTACAAAAGTGTTTTTTTAACTTAAGCAGTTTCTTGCAACTGGGCCCTGTTCACTCCAAATCTGAGGTGATTGAATAATGCAGAGTAGCCTTTATTAGCTTGTATAAATTAGGGATGTGTAAAACTAGCAATTTTCAAAATCAATTAGTCGGTCCGTTGTTTGAAAGACTAGTCGGTGTTAAGGATAATGTATAATTAGGCTCTGTTACGTTCATGTGACCCGGTCAGACGCGTTTCAGAGGGATAAACGGACGCTAAGCACAGCATTTCAACATGGTAAGGAACGGATATTCAATAAATAAATAGGCTAAATAACTATAACATCATATTGCACAAAACTATCATAGCAAAAAAAAGAAATAAGAAAAGCTCCAGTACAGAGTGGCATAAAGGCGCTTATGCACATCCTGAATGCAGAATGACGTGCTTCAATGTAACCAGAGTGCTTAAGGGCGATCCTCGCTGTGTATTTTAAGGCGCAGAACTGCAAGATAATATTGAAGGTTCATATCTAGTTCACGACATCAAGAGGTTTAAACCTTTTTTACTGCAACAATTTATTGAAGCAGTGTCAGTTAGACAGAATCATCAAAAGACTTCAATCTCTTCACAACACCTCACAAATGCGGTAACATTACTCACAGAAGAGGATTTAACATTTGACAGAGATTGTCTTGAAATGTATTGTTAATGCAGCGCTTTGCTGTAACAGCAGCACCTACAGTAAACGGACTAAACCCAAAGCATTAAAGAGACTAAAATTCTTGCAGAGGGTTTTAGTGTGCCTCTGACTGTTATTCACTGTTAAGCACAGCAAGCTATCATCATACAAAAATATTCTTCAAGAAGTTGCATCTCTTAATTTGAGAAATGTGTCCCCCATTAAACCACCACCACTAAAAATATTAATGTGACTACCCTGGCGCATCCCTAGTATAACAGATTTTGCACCAGAATTCTTAACACTGATCATCATTCTCTGAAAATGTTTTGCTTATCTGAATACGCATCTAAACTAATAAAAAAAAAATGGACCTAGCCTGAAATTAGGAATCCTCACATTATGATGTTTTGGATTTGTGTTATCGGGTTCATAAAGATACAGTACATTGCTTCATTTTCTTCTTGTGCACGTTTTCAGACTTGAGATCTGGAGTGACCTAACATGTGGTGCATAAATGTTATGTTTCAATGGTCTTCAACCTTCCTCTTCATTTTATTTGTCCTCCTAGACCACTAAAGAAATGATTGCACGTTCCTGTGCCACAATTGTCACACACCCTTTCCATGGTAAATACAGTTAATTCAATAATAATAAAAAATGATTAATAATGATTTGAATTTTTTTTCAAAATGGTAAACTCAAACTTTTGTCTGTCAATCTGTAAATGTTGCCTGTTGACTTTTAAAAAAAAACAAACATTTTACAGTTATCACACTCAGATGCATGGTACAGTTTATCGGTAGAGAAGCCAAATACAGGTCTGTCCTTCTCTTTTCTTTTTTTTTTTCTTTGCATTGTCTATCTCTCCCAAATTTTATTGACTTCTCCATTTGTTCACTTTTGTTTCTTCCAGTGGCATCTTTGACTCCATTATTACAGTCTACAGAGAAGAAGGAATCCTGGGTTTTTTTGCGTAAGTGCTAAACAAAAATTAGTGTGACATGAACTTGTTCCTCTCAACTTGTGTTGATTTATCCACCTTACTTTGCAATGAGAATACTTCCTTTTAGTGTGGGAGGCTATTCATTAGCCAATAGGTAAATAACTATAAGAAGAATACTAGAATTTAGTGGGTTGGGGTTATAATCTGACACACATTAACAGGATGTACAGCAGCATAATATGCTATCAACAAATTAATCTGAATCTAGGATGATTGGCCAAGTTTAATAAGCCATAATTCATCTACATATCTATACACCAGTAAGGAGAGGAGAGAATAATGTGTGTATTATTTTGCCAAGATGAACCTACGGTTTGGTTCTGATGCTGATTGTATTTATTCCAACTGCTCTCTGCTTTCTCTCTACTGGTTATGCAAAGCACATGGATGTCGTGAGAAGGAGAGGCAGAGAGTTTTGTCATATACTAGTGTCTGCCTTAGACAGGGTTTTAAGGACTGTCTAAGTGCTCTGCTTTCATTCACAGTCTCATTTAAGAGCAGTTGTTTGCCGGGGCATCAGTGTGCTATGAATATGTTGTGATTCACGGAGCCGAAAAGTACAGTAGACCGTAAAGCTATTTAGAGTCTACTGCAAAGTTTCCCAACCAATGTGTTTAGAATAAATAATATAATAAATTCTAATAATATGTCAACAATTATAGCCAACTTGCAACATCAAGCAGCATATTAAATATTTTTAATTGGCTGACTGGAAGCCTTTCATACAGATTTAAAAAATGGCCACATCCATTCTTATGTTAAATACTATCAGCTTTATACTGTAGTTTCAGCTTGTTAACAGATGTCTGAGGCATCTATGAATGTCAACTGATTCAAACTCCTTGTACTTAACACAATATGTGTGTGTTTGACAAACCACAGCGGCCTCATTCCTCGTCTACTTGGTGATGTTCTTTCCTTGTGGATCTGCAACATGCTCGCTCACTTCATCAACACATATGCTATAGATGACTCAGTACGTAAGCACACATACCAACACATAACCATCATAACTCTGTTTATGCACAAAGAAAAAGGCAATTTTACACTAGACATGTGAAAAAATATCACTCGTTTGAGGATGCGAGATAATTTATAGCCCGAACACTTGGTACTTGCCGTTTTATTATTCTAAAGTTTTTTGCTAGTAATAACAGTTCTGTTTATATACACAACCAGTTAAAACCTTGGATTGTTACTCATGCTTTATAATTACTATTTTCCATATTTGAGAATAATAGTAGTCATAAAAACTATTTAAAAATGTTTTAAGTATTGGAGTTATGCAGTAACAAGAAGGCAAAAAAAATTATCAAAATTATATTATATGTTAGCTTCACAGTAGCTCTTTGCCTAGATAACAGCAACAGCACACTTAGCATTTTCTCAGCCAACTTTATGAGATGCCACCAGGCATGCTTTGTCAACAATCTTGGAGTTCCTATGTGCTTGGCACTTGCTGGCTGCTTTTCTTTTACAATTTGGTCCAACTTCAAAGAAACATTTTAGTTGTGTATAGAAATGTATAAGTAGGCACAATTAATATTTGTCTACAAAACTAATTTCAAGCATTTGAGCATGTCTTTTTTTAAAGATCATGGAAAACAAATATTAATAATTTACTGTTAGTGTATATATCTCTCATAACAGTTGTGTTATGCACACTATTTGATTATCCTGTTTTGCCTGTCTCTTAGATGAGTCATACAGGAGAGATAAAGAACTGCTCTCAGGCTGTGACTGGGGTAAGTGATGTGACTGGCCATTCACAGATGATTGCTCACTAGGTGGAATTGTTTGATCTTCAGTCAAAGTGTGTTCATTGATTTATGTTGTGCTCTTGCACTCATTACAAGACTTATTTTCTATCTACACCTTACCCTCTGTTTTTTACTTTTTAGTTTTTTGCCAGTATGCTGACGTATCCATTTGTATTGGTGTCTAACCTGATGGCTGTAAATAATTGTGGGTAAGGGATGCTATGTAATTCTAGTGGAAATTACATTAAATTAGATTTTACAAGAATAGTCATTCCATAGTCAAACTGATAACTAGTTGCTTACCTTTAAAAGAAGCTTAAACTCATACTTGTTCTCTAATATAAAGGAACAAGCATATTTTTTTATATATATATATTAGTCAAGTTTGATAACTATATTTAACATTTATACACTTTTTAGCCATTGATAAAAGTGACATGTATTGACATGCCTGTATTTGTTAAATTCTGTCTTTTACTGTATAACAAATGAGAACACAAACATAACATTTGCTATAGGCTCCTCAGGGTTCCCACACGTCCTGGAAAACCTGGAATTTTGCAGTGTAGTTTTCCAGTTATAGAAAAGTCATGGAAAATTCAAAAAACACCTAAATGTCCTGGAAAATATTTAAGTATAATAAAACTGTTTGACTGTGTGGCTAACATGGTTTGTTAACATGGTAACAATCGGGACTTGGGATAGGTGTCAAATACAAGAATTAGTATAGTTTTGTCACTGCCGGCAGCTGCACATTATGAAACAATGTCAACGGTTGACTGTCATGAACAAAGTCCTGTATCATACATTCTCTGCTGACCTGCTGTCATCTCTGCTTTGCTCCGACTATATAGTTTAAGTATTGATATAGTGAGAACTTTCTAACATTGCTGTTGTGTTAACTACAAAATCATTTGAGTTGTAAACCTTAGACAAAGGTTGATGGTCAGACTGCTGATTTCTTTTTCTTTTTTTAAATGAGTTTGTAACCTGATGTGGTAGGGTAGTGATGTGGCCTTTACACCTTGGGATGTGAATTAATTTTCCAAAAATGAATGGACAGTCCAAGATCTGAGATTTCATTAAATAAATATGCAATCTGCATGTGCTGCACACTTCAAAATGAATGTGTGAAATGAATTCAGAATAAATAACCATTTAATAACCACAATATACACCATGACCTTTCAAATGTTTTTTGCTTAAATTTTACACCCATTGGGCACGTAAAATGTCCCTGAAAATTGTTCCTTGAAATGAGTGGGAACCCTGTCTCCCATTTACCTCTATAATTTTTGAAAAAAATTTTTTTAACCCTGCTAAAGTTTACCTCATTGTTCCAAACACTGAAATGTAAAAAGGGTCATTTACACACTTCACCTTTTAAGACTGCTGGTGGAGCCATTGCTGCTGTAACTAGATTATGGTAAAATCAGTTATGTAATGTTGTCTCCTAATCTGATTCAGGCTGGCTGGAGGTCTTCCACCCTATGCTGCTGTTTATCCCAATTGGCTCCACTGCTGGAGTCACCTGAGCCGAGAGGTAAGCAATTTTTCTTAATATGAGCAAGTCAAACAAACATAAAGAATGTGTAGTACATTGTTCTAGTCAAGTGGACATGACTTCTCAGATGTTTCGCCTATCATCCAAGTGACTTAATCAGTTGATAATGAAGACCCTTGGGGGCCTGGGTAGCTCAGTGGTAAAATATGCTGGCTACCACTCGCTAGTTCGAATCCCAGGACGTGCTGAGTGACTCCAGTCACATTATTGGCCCTGTTGCTAGGGAGGGTAGAGTCCCATGGGGTAACCTCCTCGTGGTTGCTATAATGTGGTTCGTTCTCGGTGGGGCACGTGGTGAGTTGAGCGTGGTTGCCGTGGTGGATGGCGTGAAGCCTCCACACGCGCTATGTCTCCGCGGCAACGCGCTCAACAAGCCACGTGATAAGATGCGCGGGTTGACTGTCTCAGACGTGGAGGCAACTGGGATTCATCCTCCGTCACCCGGACTGAGGCGAATCACTACGCGACCACGAGGACTTAAAAGCACATTGGGAATTGGGCGTTCCAAATTTGGAGAAAAAGGGTAAAAATCCCTCGTCTCAAGACGTATCAAGCAGTAGAGAAAACATGTCTAGTTGACTACAATTTCTAGTAGTGTCTACAGTGACCTACTCACTGAGAGTCATTATAGAGCATTATTAAGAATAATTTCTGTAGAAACATTAACATTAGAAGAAATGCAACTGGCAGAAAAACTAATCTTGATTCCCTCCACTCTCCTTGTGTACCTCAGGGCAACATGAGCAGAGGTAACAGTCTGTTCTTCAGAAAGTTGCCTGTGGGGAAGATGTATGCCATCGAGCAGAAGAGATTTTTCTGAATAGAACGCTATAAACATTGTCTTTTATCATGATAATATAATTGAACTGGCCCAAGAAATTCCTAATCCTTTGTATGCCCTTGTTTATGACAACAGACTTTTGTTCTTTTTGATAATCAGTCCGCATCAACATCCAGGATCATTGCTGTTAATTTTATCCATACATTATTTTCACTACATGGTGAGTTGCTTTGATTTGAAAACATAAAGAGCTTTATTTTAATACCCAGGGCATTGTATACATACCCCAACTAAATAAACCCTAAAATAATTATTTCAGAGAAGCACTTGAGGGTGCTTTCTCAACTGTAAGTCCACACCAGCCCCTAAACCATCTGTGCCTGAGTACATTGCAGGCCCTTTACGCACTTGTGCATTTTGTTCCCGTTGCTCCCAAACATGATGATCATCAGTAAAACAGTCCTTATACATCTGCTGTTGTCTCTACTGTCTAATGTACTGACTTACAAGAAACGTTCCACCCTGTTGATAGTATACTGAAAGTAAAGTGAATCCAGCAGGCCCATTTTGACCTACGTGGTGTCGATATATTCTTGTTTATGTGAGAGAAAGTTTATGCAGCACCTTGACTATATTTGCATACCAGATGTGGCCCTAGTTTTTGCATAACGTTGCTAAGCTTGACCACACCCTGGTAATATACACTGATTAGCCACAACATTAAAACCACTGACAGGTGAAGTGAATTACATTTATTATCTCGTTACAATGGCACCTGTCAAGGGGTGGAATATATTAGGCAGCAAGTGAACAGTCAGTTCTTGAATTTCATGTGTTGGAAGCAAGAAAAATGGACAAGTGTAAGGAGCTGAGTGACTTTGACAAGGGCCAAATTGTGATGGCTAGACGACTGGGTCAGAGCATCTCCAAAACTGCAGGTCTTGTGGGGTGTTCCCGGTATGCAGTGGTTAGCACCTACCAAAAGTGGTCCAAGGAAGGACAACCGGTGACAGGGTCATGGGCGCCTAAGGCTCATTGATGCGCGTGGGGAGCAGAGGCTAGCCCGTCTGGTCCTATTCCACAGAAGAGCTACTGTAGCACAAATTGCTGAAAAACATAATGCTGGCCATGATAGAAAGATGTCAGAACACACAGTGCATCGCAGCTTGCTGCGTTTGGGGCTGCGTAGCCGCAGACCAGTCAGAGTGCCCATGCTGACCTCTGTCCACCGCCCTACAATGGGCACGTGAGCGTCACAACTGGATCATGGAGCAATGGAAGAAAGTGGCCTGGTCTGATGAATCACGTTTTCTTTTAGACCATGTGGACGGCCGGGTGTGTGTGTGTGTGCATTATTTACCTGGAGAAGAGATGGCAGCAGGATGCACTATGGGAAGAAGGAAGGCCAGCGGAGGCAGTGTGATGTTCTGGGAAACCATGTTCTGCTGGGAAACCTTGGGTCCTGGCATTCATGTGGATGTTACTTTGACACGTACCACCTACCTAAGATTGTTGCAGACCATGTACACCCCTTCATGGCAACGGGATTCCTTGATGGCAGTGGCCTCTTTCAGCAATATAATGTGCCCTACCACACTGCAAAAATTGTTTAGGAATGGATTGAGGAACATGACAAAGAGTTCAAGGTGTTGCACTGGCCTCCAAATTTCCCAGATCTCAATCCGATTGAGCATCTATGGGATGTGATGGACCAACAAGTCCGATCCATGGAGGCCTCACCTCGCAACTTACAGGACTTAAATGATCTGCTGCTAACGACTTGGTGCCAGATACCACAGAACACCTTCAGAGGTCTTGTGGAGCCCATGCCTTGACAGGTCAGAGCTGTTTTGGCGGCACAAAGGGGAGCTACATGATATTAGGCAGGTGGTTTTAATTTTGTGGCTGATTGGTGTAGATAAAAGCCTCTGTGGCTTTAGAGCAGTGGTAAGTGTGGAGGCCACATCTTCATCAGAGCTCTTGTTCCCATTCAGAAAAGGTTGAGATTTTTATTTCTATTGAAATTGAAACTGACTCAAATAAATCTAATGCCAACAGAACTGTCTTTGTGTCTTACCTGTTAATCATACATTTTCGCAAGATATTTTAGGGACTGGTTGTAACGTTATGTTTCTTGAGCATACCAGTGGAATATTATGGGGTGCTGAAGTACGTGAATAGAAGCCTGTCACAAACACTCAATGACCACTAAGAGCCAATGTAATATACTGGACATTTAAATAAAAGTTTGTGGACATTTTCTTGCCTAAATGAATAGGGGGAAAATGTGTATGCTGTGATATTCTGTAGTCCAAATTGACTCTTAAAAAAAAGAACTAAAGTAAAGTTTGTCAAGGACAAACTTTGATGTTGGCTTGACAAAGCCTTGTCTGAAAGTTTCAGCTAGTTTTAAAAGTTTTATGTTTGATTATACATTAAAGGCCTTGTTTGGGTTTGTGTACATGTGAATTTTTGACAGATAAAGTTTGAATTAACAAGCATTCCTTTGGCCCATTTGAACATTCAGTCTATGGGATGTTTCGATTTTTGATTGTCTGCACACTGTAAACCCTAATGCAAATAATTGTATTGAGTAGGGAAAAATTTAATCATACAAATTCATTCAAATAAATTAACCTAGAGTATTTACAGCTTTCTTTTGCATTCATGTAACTGAACCTGAATCTTTTAAGTAACCTGAATTATTTTATTGTTTTGTGTTCGATGAACTTAAATTTAATTGAAACTGGGCAGGGGATTTCTATTTCCCAGCATGCACTTGACAGGGAGAGTAAATGTTAAAATTAAGTGTTATATAATGTGTCTTTGTGCAAGAAAAAATGTAAAGGGGGAGACTTATTAATGTGTAATGTTTTGTGTTATTTAAAAGAGTTTCTGTTATGCCTAAGTTTTAGGGGGTTACCATTATTTTGAATAGTGAAGCTTGAGGTTTGGTTGAGGACAGGTAAAAATATTAGACTTTTCTATAGTGTATTGCTTTACTCGTTGTGCAATTGCTATGCAAATCAAACCATAGGATTTCCAATTAGCATGTGTTCAGCATGATAGGATTCACTGTAATACTAGCTAGTTAGGTTTCCTTTAAGTATTGAAGTTGAGATTGTGTTAATTTTAAGTTCAGACAAAGAGTTAAATTTAAAGTTAACAGACCACATTCCCCATTAGTGAAACAATCAAACCCCGAACTTCCCCCCCGAATAAAACAAACAGAAAAAATAAAAATGTGCGCATTAACCCCACGCACGACAGCACCAACCGGTGTCAATCCCTCTAAACTCAAAAGGTCCATGAACGCCCACGACAACTTTGCCATCGGATTGCTCAATTTTGCCTCACAAATTTGTGAGGCAAAATTACATAACAGAAAATACAGGTGCATCTCAATAAATTAGAATGTTGTGGAAAAGTTCATTTATTTCAGTAATTCAACTCAAATTGTGAAACTCGTGTATTAAATAAATTCAATGTACACAGAATGAAGTAGTTTAAGTCTTTGGTTCTTTTAATTGTGATGATTTTGGCTCACATTTAACAAAAACCCACCAATTCAAAAACTTTTTCACGACATTCTAATTTATTGAGATGCACCTGTACTTTGTAAAATAAACCCCAGCCAATAGGAAGAATGAACACAAAGAATGTGTAGATTCATTCACAGAACTGTCTCAAAGGTGTGATCTTCCACAAAACAAATTCCAGCTGATATAAAACCATTCAGATAAGTTCATTGAGCCAGCTGTTATGAGTTCAATGGATGACGTAATCATTCCAATGTCCCGTAATAATACTCAACAAAACGAACTCCAGCCAGCAGGAGGAATAAGCACGAAGAATGAACAGATTAATCCACAGCTGTTCCAAAGGGGTGTTATTCAACAGAACAAGCTCCAGCCGCTAGGCGGAACCAATACAAAAAGAAACAAAACCGGCATCCCGGTTCCCCGGATGGTCGAGTCAATTCACTCGGAGGCTGCATAAAAGTATATACCATGACTTACACAATCCGTCAACTTTATAAAAGACATCCTTTATGTAAGCATGTAGATATTTTGCGGTCAACCGTAGTGTCCACTCTCAAACTGGCCGGAAACTTCAATGCAAAGTAGTCTTTGGTCAATGTAAAAGTTTCTTAAAGGAAAAGTGTTATTCACAAAACAAGCTCCAGCCGCTCAGCCGAGCCAACGTAAAAAGAAAAAAGAAACCAAAATCACTCCCAGCTTCCTCAAAAGCCAGAGTAAGTACAGTGAGTCGACCCACTCACATAAGAAACACCCAATGGTTTACTCACCCATTGATTCAATAAAAGACATTGCCTGATTGGGACATGTAAATACTTTGCGAATAGCACCTCCATTTCTATTCTCAGTTTGGCCGGAAACATCAGAGCAAAAGTGAGCTTTCGCTGATGTAAGAGTTTCTTACATTCCTTGAACCGATCGCATTTCTCTCTTGTCGAACTCGCAAAGTCCAGAAACAAGAAAATATTATGGTTCTTCCAAGAAAGCTTCCCTTTGCTCCTCGCCTGGCGCAACACAAGATCTTTATCGGATGATCTCAGAAATCTGGCCAGAATCGATCGCCCTCAGCAAATCTGTGAGCTGGGACTCTGTGAGCTCGCTCGATTTCCAGCTTGTGGTCTGTTATTTCGAGCAGACTCGGGAAGAGCTCGTCCAGAAATTTCACCATGTCTCTGCCCTCCTCATGCTCAGGAATTCCAACAATTCGAACGTTATTCCTGCGGCTTCTATTTTCAAGATCTTCAAGCTTTTCAAGGAGATGTTCCAAATCAACTTTGGTCGCCGGCAGATTAGCGGTTAATTCCCTCTTCGAAGACTCCAGACAGTCGATTCGTTTCTCAACATCTGTCACTCTTGTAACTATCTCAGAGAATTTTGTTTCCATCGCCGTGATCGATCGACGTATTACAGCGAGATCCTCCAAGACAGCAAGAACCTTCGTCAACATCAACATGTTGGACAACTGACGCTGGATCTCCTCTCCCGCAGCGCCATCCAAATCGAGTCCCTGGTCTGTAGGCTTGTCGGGGCTTTCATCCTGAACACGTAAGTGTCTTTTAATGTCTCCAGAGCCCGAGGATTTTGACTTCTTTGCCATGTTTTACCTCAAAGAGCAAATGTGTAACTGGGTGTATCAAATTTCACCAGATTATAACATGAAAATAATTTCCTAATTAAAAAAGTCTCCTAAAGACAGGAATTGTTATTTTGCAATATATGTAGGAAATCATGAGCACTCACATTAAAATGAAGACTCAAGTCATATCAGTAATCTTATAAAAGCTGTTTTATTCTACATGGAGAGGGTCTCCTCATGGGGGCTGCCATGTTAGAATCACATGACCAGCCAAATACAGCTCGCTTAATCTCAGTAATCGTCCGTTATTTGACACTTTCACTTTTTGATTAAATTAATCATGTCTGAGTGTGAATAGTAAATTTCTACAATGGCATCTGAAACTGAAAACTATTGATACTATTCCAGAACAGTCTGAAGGTCTGTGCCGTGTTTGGTGAATAAACCTTGAAAGCAGGTGTTGCAGTCAGACATTTTGATCTTTGTTTAGGGATTTTGAAAAAACCCTAAAGAGAGTTTGTGGAATAACAGCATGTTGACTTTGTCAAACCAATATAACAGAACATATACCAATGTCGTTTTTTGTTTTTATTCAGTATACTACGAATATTGAAAAATGTGACATGGAAGCAGTTTAATAATCATTGACATCATCCGTGCCTGAAGGGGACAGTGGCGTTCACTGACGGTGATCCACAAAAACCATAAACACGTTCCTGGGAAGAAGCAGCATTTCAAGATGTCGTCGTTGAATGACAGATCAGTTTGGGATGAGGTGGAGGTCTGTTTTCTCTTTTTGGGGGGTGTAACCCGTTTTCTAAAACTAGTAAATATTGAAGAGCTGTGTATAAATATTATTAACCTATTTTAATGATATTTGAGGGCTGTTTAGGGTCTCTTCGCTTTATGGTGTAAGTGCACAGCATGACGCAGTGAATTTCACTGTGGTTCATTTATACTTTGCAAACGTTCACGCCAGCCTGCAGTCGACTACCCAGTGTAATAAACCGGGGTAGGACAGCTCTGCTTTTAATCCAGTCGAGAATTGCATCAAGATCTCTATGCACATTTCGTGGAAATTAGATGACTTGCTAGGATAACATTAGCCAGATAGTAGCACAGATGAGCTAATGGTGATCACGGTATGATCATGTTCATTGTTTCTTGCTTCTCACATCAAGTTTGACATTGTCTAAGTATTTCACATGAGTATTGAAGATCTGCTTGGTATGCGGTGGAGTGACGGAATGACTGCACTTCTAATGAAGGCGGATTTGTCTGCTACTGCACACAACCTCTATTTAATAATGACTTTTTTCTTATTGTATTTTACAGGATGGCATCGGCGAGGAAGTCCTTAAGATGTCCACTGAAGAGATCGTCCAAAGGACTCGTCTTTTGGACAGTGAGATTAAGGTACTAACCTATTGTAAAGCTAGATATTTTCATTTAGATTAGTCCAGTGTGCAGATAGTTTTCAGTGGCTGCATGCCATTCTGTAATCTCTTTGAATGTAATGTCAGATCATGAAGAGCGAGGTTCTGCGTGTCACTCATGAGCTGCAAGCCATGAAAGACAAGATCAAAGAGAACACAGAGAAAATCAAAGTTAACAAGACTCTGCCCTACCTCGTCTCTAACGTTATAGAGGTAAGGAAATATTTCAAAGCTTTCATTTAGAAATCTCTTTAGGCTTGTTAGTATAAGGAACCTTGTAAATGTTCATCTTAGTAAGTTCAGTTTGTCCATTAACAGTTGTAATGGATTTAAAGCACTTCATGTGTTAACACCTGGTTCGGCTCTGTTGTGTGTTTGAATGGAAGCTGCTGGATGTTGATCCTAATGACCAAGAAGAAGATGGGGCCAACATTGATCTGGACTCTCAGAGGAAGGGCAAATGTGCCGTCATCAAAACATCCACGCGGCAGGTGGGTCAATCATAATTTTTGAACAGCCGCAATGATGGCAACCTTGTATTTGTGTGGCCATATATTTCCATCAAGTTTTTCTTTCCTACTCTGTTGATGTTTTACAATTTCAGTCTAAATCCTGGTTCATGTTTATATAGGTTTTAATGAAGTTACTTTGTTTTATTTAAGCCAAGCGTACATTACACAACTTGCAGTTGGCGCCCTGTGATCCGATCACAATTGTGCAAGCGAGACTTCACTGGTACACCTGGTCTTCTCTTTTGACAACTTGTGTTTGGATTTTGAGGAGAGAGTCTTTGATTTCATGAGGACATATAACAATCATTATGTCTGTGTATTAGTGAATGATAATAAAGTGCAAAAATATAAATGAGAAAGTGCAAAACATCTGTGCTTAGTTTCTCTTAATTATTCACAAACATGGTGTTTAGAGCAGAGTTATTTTAGTGCAGTACCAGTAATTGAGCTTCTGATGTGCATGTGGTGTTATTGTGCATGTTCAGGCATTCACTTTTTAAAATTTTCACATTGTACGTATTTCCCTTTAAATCTGCACGTAACTGACAAACTAAAAACCGACCAATACAGCTGCCTTTAGTGTCATCCCATTTAAAAAACATCGCCCCAATATGCATCTTAAAATTAAGATAGCAAAATTCCTACACAGTCTCACGCGGTTTATTCTTGAAAGAACAGCTCTCGCCCCATTTCACACTTATTGGTACCATTTGCAAAGGAAACAAAATTATAGAAATAGCGGATAATAATAAAAACAGCAATTAGGGAGATGTGGGTGAGGTTTTATTTTATTTTTCCAGTACCTTGCTCTCCTCTTTCAACAAACATGAAAGAACCGCTTGCGCCTGTTTTTATGGGTATTTGCACTAATTTGCCAAGGAAAAAAATAATAAAGACAGAAGGTAGAGAGATGTTGGGAAAGTTTCATTTTATTTTCAAATAATTTTTTGTCTTCTACTTCCTAATAATTATAATTGCCCTCCTTGTGCTCTCTCAATATTTCATTGGTTGTGTGTCTGAGCCACTTTCACTCGCTGGGGTAGTTCGCACACCTGACAACAAGGCGTCTAGATATCAAGCTGTCGTAGCATCTGGGACTAGTCTCGGCCTGTCGCAGGAGTGCGCACACAACAAGACCGTTCGTCGTGAGATCCGAGACTCCTCGTCACAGACCAGTCGCTGTCTCAAAACATCAGGAGATGAGCTTGAGTCATGTAGGGTTTACTGTTTACTTACTGGTTTTATGGCATATAAAGTCTAGTGCTGTAATTGCAGACTTATTTCCTACCTGTGATTGGTTTGGTGGATGCTGAGAAACTGAAACCTGGTGATCTTGTGGTAAGTGAACATTTGTGGTAGCCTGTAACCATGAATGATTAGCTAATTGAACATTGGATAAAATCAAATTGACTTTCCTAGTTAACTGTGTATTCAGGATAAGCATAAGAACCTGTTTTTTATTATTATTATTGCTCTCAACTTTAATGTTAAAATGCTGTTAAAAAAAAGTGTTGTCTAGAAATGTGTTAAATGAATGTCTGCACCTGTTCACAGGGTGTGAATAAGGATTCTTATCTGATTCTGGAGACTCTACCTACTGAGTATGACTCCAGAGTTAAAGCCATGGAGGTGGATGAGAGGCCAACAGAGCAGTACAGCGACATAGGTGGCCTTGACAAACAGATCCAAGAGGTATTCGCTGATAAAATGGCCCATGCATTGCTAAGCTATAAGACCACTGATGCACAGTCTCGTCTTGATTTCTGTCCAGTAACTCACAATGACAGTCTGGTAGATAAAGCTGCTGTTGACTGATTTCTGATCTCACTGCTTTGCTATTTGCAGCTGGTGGAGGCAATTGTTTTGCCCATGAACCACAAAGAGAAGTTTGAGAATCTGGGCATCCAACCACCAAAGGGAGTTCTGATGTACGGACCACCAGGCACAGGAAAGACCCTCCTGGCCAGAGCCTGTGCAGCCCAAACCAAGGTACAGTGACCCAAAGTGAGAGAGAACAAACTACTCGTCAACAGTGTAGTATTTATTAGCATTCCCTACAGTTTGTCATTTTGTCTCTATCTCTTCTCAGGCAACCTTTTTGAAGTTGGCTGGCCCTCAGCTTGTGCAGATGTTTATTGGTGATGGTGCCAAATTGGTACGTGATGCATTTGCTCTTGCCAAGGAGAAGGCTCCCTCCATCATCTTCATTGATGAGCTGGATGCTATCGGCACCAAGCGCTTTGACAGTGAGAAGGCTGGAGACAGAGAGGTGCAGAGGACCATGCTGGAACTGCTCAATCAGCTAGATGGCTTTCAACCCAACATGCAAGTGAAGGTGCAAACTCGTGCTCATATGTTATGCTGTTGTAAACACATGCCTGTGGTCTTTTAAAAGTATTTCTTATGTTTTGACTGTTTTTCCCAGGTTATTGCTGCTACAAACAGGGTGGATATCCTGGACCCAGCTCTGCTGCGTTCAGGTCGTCTGGATCGTAAGATTGAGTTCCCCATGCCCAATGAGGAGGCTCGTGCTCGCATTATGCAGATCCACTCACGCAAGATGAACGTCTGGTATTAAACATTTCTTTTGAGTCTATATTTTGTCACATCCATTAGTGAAGGGGGTCAGAGCACAGATTAAGCTGTACTATAAAGATCCCCTGACACTCAGCACAGTTATTGTAAGTAAGACTTGAGGTTGAAGCAGCAAAACATGGCCATGATGAGTAATATATCTTGTGGATGGAATACCTATTTCTACTGAAGGACATTTTGTCAACAGTGTCTTGGGATCAGGGCCGTTTCTAGGCATAGGCGAACTAGGCGGTCGCTAGGGCGCCACCTGCTGGGGGGTGGGGGGGGGCACCAAAGAGGAGACCGCCGCAATGCACCCCAAACCCCGCTTGGGATGGTTACATCTGAGCATTTTTTTATATCAATGCTGCAGCTATTACGTTCTGTCTCTACACTTTCAAAGCTAATTTGCTTTTTTATGTGGGTTGCAGGACTGTGATACGTCTGTAAAACTAAAGTACACCTGTTATGCTTAATGTAATTAGATTATAATACAGTAAAAATCATCAGTGAGCATTTTGTTGACCTATTTTGTCTTTATTTCTGTGTGCTGTAGTCCTGATGTGAACTATGAAGAATTGGCACGCTGTACTGATGACTTCAATGGAGCTCAGTGTAAAGCTGTGTGTGTTGAGGCTGTAAGTACGATTTTTACAAGCATTTTGCCCTCTCGTGGGCTTGTATACCTAACATTGTGTTTAAGGCCCTGGTGAAAGTTTACCTGTTTTTGGAATCATTTTGTGGTACATAGTCACTGTTCCTTACTTTTTATTGTTGTCTTTTGTGTTTTAGGGCATGATTGCTCTGCGGCGTGGGGCCACTGAACTCAACCATGAGGACTACATGGAGGGCATACTGGAAGTGCAGGCAAAGAAGAAGGCCAACCTGCAGTACTATGCTTAATGCGGTGGCAGACTGTATATGTGTGAGTGTGTGTTAGAGAGTGTGTAAGTGGTCAAGTGTCAGGATCAAGCACATTTATTCACCTGTGCTGTTGGGATCCAGTTCTATTCTGAATGATCTTCAGGTTCTGATGGAAACAGGTCAGCCAAAATCAGAATAGGCTGCCTCACTGTAATAATGTATGGAGTATTTTTCAGTTAACCCTTTTGTTTGTCTCATAATTCATTAAAAACCCAAACCTTTTTTCATTAATGTGTTTTGTGCTTTATTTGATGTGTTGAGTGTTACAGCGGTGACGTGTTTCATGTGTTATTTAATAGAGATGGAAAAATCAGAAGTAAATCAAGAACATTGTTCAAACATGTAAAGATAGATGGTCTGGACTGGACTCTAGATGATTTTAGTACAGCTTTCTCCTTATAGATTAACCCCTTAAAAAGGCAACTGACCTAAGTGTCATTTATTTGACTAGGCTTATTGCGATTATTAAATAATCGTCTGATCGCAGTTATTTGAGAACAGCAATTATTGTGCACTTCAAATCTTAAAGCCCAAATAAAGAAATTTTAGGGGAATATATAAATGCCATGAACGGTGTGTTTGTGTGTCATTCAGTTGAACTCTGAGCATCACTGAGCCACACCACTAAGGTCAACCAAACCAGCCCCTGTCCGTAAGAGCACGTCAAGCGCTTCTCAAGGGCTCTGCACGCACCCAGCAGAAGCCTGCGGCAGTCACCCGTGAAAATATAATTGAACAAATTTAAACTTTGATAGTGACAGTGTTAATGAAACGCAGTGACGGAGGAGACGCCCGTTTACTCTATTTCTATGGAGTGCTAAAATGATTAAATATCAAAGGTTTTGCTTGATGAGAAATAAGGTCTTGTGTGTTTAATGAGAGCATGTGAAAGTGAAGAAATTAGGACAGAAATATTTTACTATTGCATAATAGTATCATAAAAAAATAATATAAATGTAATATTTTATATATATTTTTTATAAAACAAAATGTATTTTTATGAGTCCCGAAAAACAGTGTAAATGTAAAATTGAATTAAATTTGACTAAAAAGATTTAGAAATATTTTGATATTGAAAATATTATTTTTCATGTCATAAGTTTTTAAAGCCACTCATCCCTATTTATTATTTGATTTATATTTTTAAAGTTCAAGATATAAAAATTACTTCTTAAGGTGTATGAAGCACACATTCACTATAAGAAATATTACAATTTAAATGAGAATCATGAAAGCCCTAAAAGACAATCGTCATAATCGCAATTATTTGTTTGACAATTAAATATGACTAAACCAAAACAAATGTAAAATGTTTTATTTTACATTCAATAAAATCTGTTTAATATTATTAAAAAAATTCTATCTGCTTCTGTTTCCCACACTAAATTGACATCTTGTTTTGCTGAGGGGGTTAAGTTCATGCTATCTAAAACTGACAGATGAGTTCAAACATCAGTAATCTGATTCTCACAGTACTCTTTAAGGATTTTCCACAGAAAACATCCAGTTCTGACCCAGAGTCAGTTTGCTCTCACTTCCGAATTTTCTCTTCATTGCTCATCTTTACTTAGTGTCACTTCATGCGTCCCTGATGGTATTGGGGAACTGTTGAGTTGTTTTTTCTCCTTTGCTCCTCTGCATTTGCCCAGTGTGCACATGAGTAGACCCCTGCAGTGCTTAAGCAATGCTGGATCACAGCAGGCGTACAACAGAGGGTTCAAACAGCTGTTTACATAGCCCAAACAGATGGCATATGGATGGGCTGCTACCAACCACTGGTCAAAACTGCAAGAAAAGGGAAGGATGCCCAGTTCCACCATAGCTGAGAGTGTCTTGTTGGTGTGAAAAGGCAGCCAGCAGAGGAAGAAGGCCAGTACAAGAGTGATGATGATGCGAAGGAGCCTGCGTTGACGAGTGTGATCAGGCCGTGGGCCGAGGCTGAAGTGTCGTGAGAGGAGTCGTCCCAGCAAGCCATAACAGAGCAGGAGCACTAGGAGAGGCAGCAGGAAGCCAAGAAGAGTTGATTTTAACCCCAAAGCTGCTGACCACATCAGCTCTGCCTGCTCCGAAGCTTCAGGGTCCAGCTTGCTTGAGATCAAACTAGAGTAGTCCATGTCACACAAGCAGGTGGAGATTCGCCCATCTCTCTCTCTGCCCTCCTGCCAGTCACCATCAGGTCCAACTTCCAAATCCACCTCCCTCACAGTCCGTAGAAGCAGAGCAGGAAGTGCCAGGATTCCAGCTGCCACCCATGCACTACCTACAATCCACCTTGCACGCATGGCTGGCCCACCCCGCTTTGAGCTGTTACCACAGCGGCGTGTGATGACACAGTAACGTTCCACACTGAGCGCAGTCAGAGAGAACACACTGGCATACATATTAAGTGCCACAATGTAACTGCTCACCTGGCACAGAACGTGACCAAATGGCCAGTGGTAGCCCAGCGCTGTGTACGCTGCCCACAATGGCAGGGTCATGATGAAGGCCAGGTCAGCCAGTGCTAGACTGGCTATTAATGACTCTGTCATGGAACGAGAAGTAGTGGAAGGGCAAGGAGATGGATCAGGGGTCTGGGAAGATTTGGAACAGCTCCCAATCCTCCCATGGTCTCTTGCTCGGCGGTCCAGGTATACCCACAGCACCAAGCCATTGCCTAGGGAGCCCACCACAAACACCAGGATATACACGCATGGAATCAGCACCCAGGTTGGAGACCATTCACTATAGTCACACGAGGGAAATGGGGAGGGGGAAGGCAAGGGAAGAGACCACTCGGACATTGTGGAGAGCACCTAACACTCATCTAGCAGTGCATAGAGCAAGTGGATGACATGAGCAGTGATGTTTCCTCTGGGTTTCGTGTTGTTATTGCTCAAGAAAAGCTGGTTTTACCTATCTGAACTGGTGATGGGAGCTCTTTACTTCATGTGTCCGTTTTCAGAATTTTTCTTCTATATCAGGGAGTTTCCCACAGTGAGTTGTGACTGATGACTCTTCCTTCTTCCTCAGTCCCCTTTGATTTCCATGAGATGTAACTTATATACAAAACAAAAAAGCAGTTATTGCAAGATGTGCAGTAACTGAAAAAGTCACTTCTCACATATATAGCATTTCTGGTCATGTAATTTATATTCTCACACAGTAACTGACAATAATAAAACATATTACACAAAACAGAACATTTGTTAAACTGATCACAACAGATAGCAAACCTTCCTTTCTCTACTGTCCAATATAAAACCCAGAGGATAATTTCCAGATGATGGACATAGTGAGCATAAAGGGAAAAGCTGTAAAGATGTTTATCCCTCAAAACTCATGCTTCTCTGTCAAACCTCAGTAGGAAACGCAACATAAACCAATGCATTACATACCTGCGTTTCTAAAGGGTTTGTCTCTGCTTCTGTTTTTTGCAAAGTGTTCAAATGTCAAGTTTAGATTAGCTTTTTGTGCCCAGGAAAGAATTAAGTCAGTCCGTATCCATGTTTTTGTCTTAATGTCTATCTGTCTTCTCTCAGTCTTTTACTCCCAGTGTCGGAAGCTTCCTTCTGTGTCACCTACAGGAGACATTTCTCCTTTTTTAAAGATCTCCTTCTCCCACCCTCTTTGTGTCCTTTCCCTTTTCTTTTCTGTCCTCCTCTCTCATGTAAGACCACCCCTGTAGCAGTTTTGTGAGATCTACAAACAGTGTCCCTGCTCTTAAACAGGCTGAGTAAACTCAGAACATTGATACTCACACTGGCCTGAACACCTTAGGTTTGAAAGGAGCATTGTACACATGACAATGTCTTTCACAGTAGCAAACAGCAACTCTTTGGCCAACACTGCCAGCTCCACACAAACACATGAGGCTGTATTAGCAAATATTACATACATTCTTACTAACAATGGGTTACCTAAGGACACTGAGAGATCAGGAAATCAGAGAAACCCATTGTTGTGCAGACTACAACAAACGGACATAACTGGGTTTTTTTTTATCAAGCAATCATGTTGACATTTGCATTCAGTATATCAGCATGTGTCTAGAGTTAGTATCTTTTTGAAAAACATTAATAGTAACAAAAATGGCTAAAACGGTTTATTACTTTCATATTTCTACGAACAATGTCAAATACAATGTTAAGCTGTTTTGAAACATACATTAGAATGTAACAATGTTAGAAAAACCCAAAAAACCTTATGTACGTTTGCGTGAACACTTCACCTACACCTGTTTAAGTAATAAACTATAGGTTGGTTCTATTTGAGCTTAGCTACATGTCTTAGATCCTGTTTGAACTGTTTTGAGCAGCCTGGGTGTTACGTTCTTTAAACACTTCCGAGACTCAGGGATTCCCTTGGGCTTTGTTTGTGTGTGTGTGAAGACTCTCAATAAGAATGAAAAAAGGAAAGTCTTTTGTATTACAGAATATTTAGACAGAGCCGACAGGACACAGTTTTATGAGGCAACACAATGACACACCGCAAATATTTAAAAATGCACTTGCTGTATCTTGTTTTCTCCATAACCAATAGTATAAATGGGGATATGCATAGGACAAAAGTACTGAGAGGTGGGAGTTGATTACAGAGACTTACTAGCAGTGGTACAGACAGATGAAAATAAACTGTTTGCATCCCCATTTAAACTGGTCCAATCACCTGACAATTCTAATAAACAGACTTTCCAGCATTTTTGCTTACCTCAGCTTGTTTAGTGGGAAATGAACAGGGACAATAATCAGGTAAAGAAAAGCAGCCTAAACATGTATGGTCACATAAAACACAACCCCTCAGACCCAACATATAAGATCAGTTTTGCTTTTGTTGGTCTGATCTCGCTCTCCCTGCTTCTACATACAATATACTGTATGTGTACACATATACAGTCAGGTTTGGGGAGTAACGAAATACATGTAACAGGATTACGTATTTAAAATACAAAATATAACTAAATGTATTCCACTACAGTTACAATTTAAATAATTGATAATTAGAATACAGTTACATTCAATAAGTATTTTGATTACTGAAGAGATTACTTTGCATTTTATCATCATTTGTTTCATTTAATATTTAGTCGTTTCAGATGGAAAACATTTATACATATAAATGATGTGATCCAAAGTGCATTTGAACAGCGGTGAAACACTTTCTTATGATGTGTTACATTCATACGAGCAGACAGAGAAGTAAGTTTGAAGTAAGTTTGGAGCAGAAGAAATAGAAATAAACCTTGTGTAAATTGTCAGCTTTACGCTAAGCTAAAATGCTATTTCTAGCCATTTTACATGGCACGATCATATTTTTTTATCAAGAAAATTCACGTTGGATCATAATTAATTTTTTCTAGTAAGACCTTTGATATTAGGGCAAAAATCATATTCTTGATAATCACTTTTGTATTGTTTTCCTGTAAAAATATCTAAAAATCTTTAAAACAAGATCAATTTGATTTATCTTGTTTCAGAAACAACACTGCATAAGATATTTAGGTTTTTCAGAGAATATATTTTTAACGTGTATTTTGTCTTACTGTACTGGCAGAGTTTTAATAGTCAAAACAAGTGAAAAAATCTACCAGTGTTGAAGAAGTAATCCAAAGTATTTAGAATACGTTACTGACCTTGAGTAATCTAATAGAATATGTTACAAATTACATTTTACAGCATGTATTCTGTAATCTGTAGTGGAATACATTTCAAAAGTAACCCTCCCAACCCTGAATACGTAAGCCCCTCAATGCCAGAGAGACTTTCATAGATTTCCTTCTCTCTACCCTTATTGATCTCAGCTGTCCAAACGGTAAGGGTCTATAAAGAGGTCTTGGGGCTGCAATGGGACATGAGTTAAACACTGTCCCAAAAGTATTGGGTTAGACTATAAATTGTACCTGTCTTTATACAGAAGCATCTGTGTACCAACATAGCAGAACCAATGTAGAAGAGTTTATTCCAATTTTACATATTTTCCACCCTTGTTTATTTCTCACATCAATGTCTAATAACATAGAATTCTATCAGTAGACCTTAACAAAACAGTATTTTAAAAGCTATTCATAATGGGAGCAGTTTATGCTTATTATGCTTATAAGTGGTACATGATTAAATCTTATTATAAATCTGTGTATAATATGCAATATATTAAATGTAGGCAAAAATGTTATAAATTAACTATGCTAGGTTAATTTTCAATGCCCCAGCAGGAGTTACGACCCCTTAATGTGTAAATACTTTTTGCAGCCAAAATGCATGACAGCTCAGAAAATGAAAAATACCAATGACAAGTGTTTTTTTGTTTTTTTTTTAAAGACTTATACAAACTGATTCAAAATATACAATTTAAAATCTGCAAATTCCAGTTGATTATGAGGAATGCTGCCCATCCGATCTCACAAAGTTTGAGAGAATATGAAAAGGGAAACTGGCCAAATTCAGGTAGGCTATGCAAAGATTGGCGGTTCGATCCCCACAGTCACCATCATTGCGTCCTTGAGCAAGGCACTTTATTCCAGGTTGCTCTGGGGGGATTGTCCCTGTAATTAGTGTACTGTAAGTTGCTTTGGATAAAAGTGTCTACCAAATGCGTAAATGTAAAGATACAAGATACTTGCAGCTGTAATCACAACCAAAGTCAGTCCAAGAACATGAACATGTTACCAAAAGTTGAGTCATGACAAATTAATGATTTATGACTGTTTTGAAATATTCATGACAAGAAAAATGTTTGATTCCCATCCTTTATTTATTTTGGCAGTTCTACAATCTCAGAATTATCAAGTCAAATGAGTGAGAATGAATTTATAGCCACGTTTGCTTTGAATAACTCAATGCTTTGGCAATATTGTATTTCATATTAAAGCCACTTCTAATTGCTCTCATCACAAATACTGAAAAAAGCAGTCCACAAGTGTGTTCTACATCCAAAATAATACATTCATTTTAGTAGATAAGTACATAACATTCCATCTATACTTCAGTAATTCCAGTACATTAGACTAGAGCAAACACTTGATAAAAGATGCTGTGATAATACGAGGTGTATATACATACACTTCTTCCAGAATGGGAAAAAATTAATTAAAAATTTGAGATAGTATTATACTGTGAATAGTGATTTGCAAAAAAAAAAAACAAAACAAAAAAAAAAAAAAATCCTAAAAAAAGTGATAAATTGTCAAATTGTAAATGAGAACAGAAAACGTTAGTACTTTTATATGAATGTTTTCTCAAGAAACTTGTAGGTTTATTGGTAGCCAACAAATAGTCCCCCCCCCCCCCATACTTGTTCATTTGTCTGAGCAAAGTGCATATGAACGTTTGAGATGTCCTTGAAAGGAGGAACAGTGCAAATTATGGGGTTCTATTTGTGAACATTGCAATTTAGAGAACACACCACCAGAAGAGTGCAAGTGAGAGCAGTATTCCCAGCACAGAGTGGCTGGCAACTGACACCGAGGCTGCATTACACAGGTTAGAGGTACAGCAACTGAATGTAATGCTGGGAACACCAGGGAATTTTAGGCCGAGTTTCACCAGATCGCAATCTGCGTACTTAATGCATTGCTTGGCTTTGAAACCTGAAAGAGAAAACATTGAAAAATTATTTTACAAAATACAGTTACAAAACAACATGTATGCTTATACAAAAGTACATTATGCAGACTTTTTATTGAAAACATATGCCTGTAAGAAAGATAAATGTACCTCCGTATCCAGTGAGTGACAGACATGAATCTTCAGATATGCAAGACTGAGGTTTATCACAGGCTCCTGAGGCATCACATGTGTAACACTGAAGTGCAGAGCCTAGAGTGAGAAAGATGGATTACTATACAGAATTAAATCAAATTCGATAAATATCCATCCTTTATAATGATGTGCTGTGTGGGAGACATTCTAGACTAGTATCTCCCACACAGCACATACTGGATCAGCCTTGTGAAGAGTGTGCAGGCCAGAAATAACTGTAAGAAGAGTGAGAAATGGAAGTTTAACAAAGTAGGCCTACATACCAAGCCCCAGAAGAGCCAGACCAAACAACACCAACACAACAAAAGTTTTCATGATGTATTTCGTTCACTGTGTGAGAGAGAGAGATTCATTAATGCGTTTAAAAGCAGGTTCATTTAATGGTCATATTTGTTTTTCCATTTATTTGTTCTAGTCCCTTTAGTTCCTAAGGCAGCACTGAGGAAAAACGTATTCATCGAAAACACCTTCGAACACACAATTAAACAAACTGCGACAGTGTTTTTTGCTGTTGTTGTTTCGGGGCCTGTTCCACGACCAACGCCCTGTTTGGAAAACGCAGCGACTTTACTTTGAGATCATGAGCGAATTCCAGTCGGAAGTGATCATCCCTATTCCCTACTCACTAGAGCTCTTAATGTGGTTACTCTGACGGGAGCATAACATTACAGTTTGAATGTAGCCTTCACTAAAAGTCTTGTGAAAGGGCCCTCTGTCAAAGAAAAAAACGACACTTTGCGTGGCGTCCGATTACTGAAGTGCCCTTCAAGGGCGCAAAAATGGCGTTGGAAAACGCCCCATATCACCTTCTACAGTCTCGATCACAATTTGCCTAGTTTCTATATGACAATGAAATTATTTCTGACCCAAGCCTGTTTCTTGTTATTTTCCCTCTTGAAAATGGATATGAGCAGCAACTAGGGAATGACATTGTTACCAGTTAAAGGTAAAGTTATGCAATGTCTCAACTAAAAGTGTGCTGTTATAATAGCAGGAGTTTGTCTTCACTCGTTAGATTGTTTCATAACGTTGGACTATCGGTCGACACTGGAGACTTAAACCACACACTTGTAATGTACGAAATAACTAAAACAGTCCTACTAAATGCGGCTTACCTATGTCACTTGCTACAGTCGTTGTGTTGTCCGTGCACGTATGTTCCGCGTCTTGATACAGTTATATCTCTTGATCTGGATAGAAGAAATACACGCCCTTCTACTAAAATGTGCCAACAAATTTAGCATAACGAGGCGGAGACAATATGCCGTTTTTTGTTTGTTTGTTTGTTTTATCAATGGATATCTAAATGTTTCAGTGTGCTGAATAAGCTGCTTTTGTGAGGAAATAGCTGATCAATTAATAAATCGACCGCCTGTCCGCTAATCTTCAACCTGTTTTACACTAAACAATCCTTTTGGAAAGAACTAGCCTACTCGGGATGGGCGGATCGATCCTAAAACACCAAAATGGTTGTGTCATAAAAATCAGATAAATATGCAATGAAATAATCGCACGCTAGAGACCTGTTTTCCAAGTGATACATGATGTTTTTTATGCTCGAAGTTGGCAGGTGTTGTGCCTAATTCCGGCTGAAGCGTAGGCTACATCTCTGCTTCCGTTGTTACTTTATCCAAATTAATATACTTAATGCTTTTTAATTCACACTTTCATGCATTTAATTAACAAATTCTTACTTTACCTTAGCGTTAATTGTGTGGAAAAGATTGATTATAAACGGCTTTGTAAATGGAAGAGATCTAAACTCGCTGGACCGCTGTCTCGTCAACTGACGTCATGCGCGTGCATGCGAGGGGCCTGCTCAAGCCTACACCCCTTAGCGTGCACACGCACAGTACCGCCGTGCTTCCACTAGATGGCAGTAAAAATTTGGGAATTTCGTCTTCACCCAAGCCATCCGAAAGTTCAGTTAGGATGACAAGTTATACATTTTTCAGTAGATGGCAGCACAGACTCTGAAATTTAATTCAAAGGATTTCAAACGTCGTTGCCCTACCTCCTTATGGAAACAGTACACAACTCGTGTAACAAGTCGATTCTAGGTCTTTTTTTGTCTGCTATTTGAACGATAAATCACTAGCCTACTGGTAGATTTTACAATAAGGTGTCGCATGCTTTACAAAAGAAAATTACTTTGTCAATCTGACACTCAAATCTTGTAATGTTACAGTGTTGTCCAAATGAACCCGAGTATTTAATTTGCATGATAATGAATAATGTTACGGGTATTATATCTAAAACACATGTTAAAATTGTACATGTAGTAGATGTAGTAAAGTTCTGTAATTGGCTCTTGGTTGAAATAAATAATAGAGCCTAGCTTTATTTCTACTGCACCTTTCAGAATAAAAGCAAAACGTTTTTAACAAATTAATACGAGAAATCTACATAAATGAATAGCAAAAACAACATAAACACACATGAATATCATATATATATATATATATATATATATATAGTCTTAATATTCAAGGGGGTATTAAATGGGCAGGGTCATTGCCTGATTTCTGCCTCCATCATTCTTCAGAATGAAAAGAAAGGTTTAGTGTACTGACACAAGCAACACTGTTTGTCCCATAACATATTCTATTTAAACAGTTTTTCTTCTTGGTTGTTTTAAAAACGTTTTAGCATACATAAGTGCTCACACACGTCCCATGTCAACCCACACAATAATGGCATTGCTTTATATTATTTGAGCAGGCAAGACACTAAAACACATCAAAAGGAAAAGAGAGCATTAAACATGCAGAATTAGAAAACAAACATGACAGTAAAAAAAAACAAAAAAAAAAAAAAAAACAACATATAAAACATTAAGCCCCGCCTGGATCCTGCCTCCCTCATTATTCTGCATACATGCCTAAAAAGTCATAAAAATAGGTATGGTCCATTGACACAAGAAGCACTGTATGTCCCATAGCTCATTCGATTCTATTGACTGAAACACCTATATTATTCAGGGGGGTATTATCTAGGCAGGAACATTTTTAACACCTCTGCCTGGATGCTCAAAAAGTCATAAAAATAGGTACAGTGCATTGACACAAGCAGCACTGTATGTCCCATAACACTTTTGATTCTACTGACTTATCTACTAACACTATTCTACTAACACATATTATTCAGAGGGTATTTTCTGCCCAAATATTTAACATCATGAAGAGAGAGAGAAAAATACAAACAAACAAGTTTAGCCAATAACACTGAAGAAGGTATTTTCTGCCCAAGCATTCCCATAAAATATGTACAAATATGTACAAATATCCTAATTTACAAATAGCATCCAGTGTTTGAACAATGTACAATGTAACTTAATAAATAAATAGATATGTTTATTTTACAGAAAACAACAAGGGTATTAAATTAACAAGAAACTACCAAAAAAACTTTATTTCTTTCTGTTTTCTTTTTCTTTTCTTTTTGTCATTTACACAAGCCTCTTTGTATGTGTTCTTCATGTCAGCAGAATTTTAACAGACAGGACACAGAAAATACCCATTGATTTCCCCTGGACGCATGATTGGTGGTACCAACGGTTGCAGTTGTCACAGGCAATCTAAAATTAAGCAAGAACTTATAATCTTTCAGCAATAAAAAGGACAGACACTATAACTGTTGGTGAAATTGCTCTAGATGAAATGAGTACAATACTGAAACATAGCTGTAATGGTCCCAAGCACCATGGGTTCATTTCCACCTGTTGGCTTTTGAAAAACAATGCATGATGGACACATGCATTTGGTCAAGTAATATTGGGGGGGGGGGGGGGGGGATTTACCTTCTGCCCAGACATTATGGTTAACAACTTTGATATATGTGGCAAATGTAATAAATGTTATTACAACACTTAAATGTTGTTATAAGTGTTGGAAAACCCTTGAGCAGTCAAAAAAAAGAATATTATTATTTAACTTGTGTCTATGATAATATCATTGAAGATATAAAAAATCCCTTTGCCTCATCAAATTTGATATATACATATCAATATACACTAGCAGTCAAAAGTTTTGAAACACTTACTCGTATTATAATACACTTACTTGTATTATAATTTTTCACATTTTAGAATAATAGTAAAGTCATCATAACTATGGAATAACATAAAAGGAACTATGGGAATTATGTTGTGACTAAACAAAATCCAAAATAAATCAAAACTGTGTTATATTTTAGCATCTTCAAAGAAGTCACCCTTTGCCTAGAATTTGCATTGACATTTTCTCAACCAACTTCTTGAGGTATCACCCTGGTATGTTTTTTAAACAGTATTGATGGAGTTCCCATCTATGTTGGACCAAATAATAAAGAAAAGCAGACAATAAGTGCCCAAGTCATCAATTTCAAAAATTATTATTTTTTTAATTACATTTTAATTTTATAATTAAATAAATTAATATGGTGGCACAATTATATTTTTGCCTCCAGCTCATGAGACTTTTCACATAGATTTTGAAAACCCCCCCCCCCCCCCAATGTGTTAACTAGAGATGTGTGCCAACTTTCTTAAGATTGTAAGCATGCTAAGTGCTTTAAAAGCACCCAAAACTGTGAAAAGAATAATTATAATAATAAACTCTAATAATAATAATAATACTGTTAATAATAAATTATAATCCCAACAAAAATAAGGGCCCACCACACCTTCAGTGATTGAGCCCTAAAGATAAACACTGAACAGTTTGTAACTACTTACCCAGTTATAATCTCCACTTTCTTCTCCACAGGCATGGCGCAGCTGGCTCAGGTCATCTAAAACATTTTTTTTAAGTAAGAACGGTAACACAAATGATGTAATTCAATCAATGTACACAATGCATTTTAAAATAAAAATGTGCATGTTATGTTTTCTAAACAAACCTATGCAGACTGGAAAATCAAAGTGTTATATCAAATATTATGCAAATACATTACATTAAACATACCACTGTTTTGTAGAAGAGTGACAGCTATTGCTTTCCTCAATTCTTCCACTCCCTCTGCCGAATTAAGAAAAACAATTGGCTCCTCTATGAGTACACATTCTGCAAACTGAAAAAGAGCAAAGTAATAAAAGAAGCAATCAAGCAATTTTATAATATAGAGAAATCAAACATATATTACACATCAACTGACCATATACGGCATAATTTGTTTTCATTGTGTTTTCCAAGATCATGCTTGAGGACATTGTCAGTTTAGGAGGATAGCATATAAAAGCTATTTTACATCACTTACTTTCAAAGCAAAGACACCACATGATGTGCCATCTTTTTGCTTTGGGTGAGGCAGCGTACTGCAAGACCACCTTGACACATTGCATCCCTTGTGTCGCAAAAAAGCCCTTAACAAATAAAAATCATCATTATTCTGACACTGAAACAGAACTGATTTTACTTTAAATATATATATATATATTTTTAATTTAGCACATTAAAAGCACATTTTGTAGTTGAACAACTTCTGGTACCTTGTTACATCCTGACGCCTTTTCAGATTTTAAGAAATTTCTCCCATGGGATCAAGGAACAAAGCCCTCCTTTGGGATGGCAGCATAATCTTTTAAGTTTTTAAGTGTAGAAAATAAAAAATGTAGGAGATAAGGATACTTCTTAACGCTTTATATTACGTTAAATCAACAATTTCTATTCATTAAGTAAATTCAATGTACATCACAAGGTTTTAGAAAAAATCACTATAAAAGGTTATACAATCTTATTAATAATTCAATATCTGTACTGTACTATAAAATCTTGTAAGTGTCTTATTTACATGTAAAGTCAAATGTTTTGTTTTTATGATAACTGTCCAGTGGTGATGGTCATTCACAATGCCAATAAGATATTTGTACATTGTGGGATCAATCTGAAATTCAGAAAGAGTATTATAACATTTCTGTACTACCTTTCAATATTGAAACATAAATTACCCTGAATAAACTAACCTTTAGTTTGGATCTTTTTCCATTCCAGATGTTTGTTATTTCGAATGAGTCAATTTGGAATGCTTGTTCTTTTGAATGTGCACTGAATCTCTTTACAAGAAGCGACATGTATGCATTTATGACCTTAAGCAAGACAATGAGGGATTTACAGTTAAAGTCAACATTTGATACATGATCCTTGTCTATGATTTAAATCGATAACATTTTTTACAACTTTTACCTCACTTTCAAGCTCATTATTTGGAGCAGTTTTATTAATGTCTGCAAAGAAGATTTTGTATGGTCCAGTTCTGGACAGCAACACATAGACATTTTTTCCTGACCAAGCCTCTTGGATACCTGTAATGATAGATGTTATAAGTAAAATTTTCAAAGCACTATCAGTTAACATATGTGACCAAATAAGATTTCTAACTCACATTGGTTTAAAACTGTTTATCCTGTTGCTGAGTTACTGCTGTTGAGGTTGTGCTGTACTGCTGTTGCTGTGGTGGTGGTTGATACCACAACTGCTGTTAAGCTGAAGGGAGAAGGCACAGATTTTGCTAAGGTTATAGGTGATCGTTCTGTGGCAGAGATGGTGTGTGATGGCATGGTTGCAACTGAAGTTACAGGTGTTGCAGATGCTGCAGAGGTGGTAGGGTGTGACACAGATGCAGCTGTGGTGAAAGGTACTGCAGCCACGTCAGAGGTGGTGGGTGATGGCACTGATAATGCTGTGGTGGTGGGTGATGGCACTGATAATGCTGTGGTGGTGGGTGATGGCACTGATAATGCTGTGGTGTGGTTGATGGCACTGATAATGCTGTGGTGGTGGGTGATGGCACTGATAATGCTGTGGTGTGGTTGATGGCACTGATAATGCTGTGGTGTGGTTGATGGCACTGATAATGCTGTGGTGGTGGGTGATGGCACTGATAATGCTGTGGTGGTGGATGATAGCACTGATGATGTTGAGGTGGTGGGTGATGGCACTGATGATGCTGAGGTGGTGGGTGATGGCACCGATAATGCTGTGGTGTGGTTGATGGCACTGATAATGCTGTGGTGGTGGGTGATGGCACCGATAATGCTGTGGTGGTGGGTGATGGCACTGATAATGCTGTGGTGGTGGGTAATGGCACTGATGATGCTGAGGTGGTGGGTGATGGCACCGATAATGCTGTGGTGTGGTTGATGGCACTGATAATGCTGTGGTGGTGGGTGATGGCACTGATAATGCTGTGGTGGTGGGTGATGGCACTGATAATGCTGTGGTGGTGGTGGGTGATGGCACTGATAATGCTGTGGTGTGGTTGATGGCACTGATAATGCTGTGGTGGTGGGTGATGGCACTGATGATGCTGAGGTGGTGGGTGATGGCACTGATGATGCTGAGGTGGTGGGTGATGGCACTGATAATGCTGATGTGGTGGGTGATGGCACTGATAATGCTGATGTGGTGGGTGATGGCACTGATGATGCTGAGGTGGTGGGTGATGGCACCGATAATGCTGTGGTGTGGTTGATGGCACTGATAATGCTGTGGTGGTGGGTGATGGCACTGATAATGCTGTGGTGGTGGGTGATGGCACTGATAATGCTGTGGTGGTGGGTGATGGCACTGATGATGCTGAGGTGGTGGGTGATGGCACTGATGATGCTGAGGTGGTGGGTGATGGCACTGATAATGCTGTGGTGGTGGGTGATGGCACTGATAATGCTGTGGTGGTGGGTGATGGCACTGATGATGCTGAGGTGGTGGGTGATGGCACTGATGATGCTGAGGTGGTGGGTGATGGCACTGATAGTGCTGTTGTGGTGGGTGATGGCACTGATGATGTTGAGGTGGTGGATGATGGCACTGATGATGCTGTGGTGGTGGATGATGGCACTGATAATGCTGTGGTGGTGGATGTTGGCACTGATGATGTTGAGGTGGTGGGTGATGGCACTGATGATGCTGAGGTGGTGGGTGATGGCACTGATAATGCTGTGGTGGTGGTTGATGGCACTGATAATGCTGTGGTGGTGGGTGATGGCACTGATGATGCTGATGTGGTGTGTGATAACACATTTGCAGCTAAGGTTACAGGTGATGCAGCAGAGATATTTTGTGATGCAGGTGTTGCTGTGGACATCCCAGATACAATCTTGTGAGGAATGCGTGGAGTCTCCTCAATATGCAGCCTCAAGTGGTCAATATTTAATTTTGGAAAAATGACCCCTCTCTCATCTGCCAGATCAGCACTCTTCCCTTCTATGGTTTTAACAGTGTAAGGGCCTAGAAAATTTGGATCCAGTTTTCCTCCTTTTCTCTGCTGGCTCCGAACATTCAACCTCCACACCCTGTCACCCACAGAAAATGTAATGTTTTGTGATTTTTTGTCTTTTTTGTTCATTTGTTTCTGGACCTGAGCAGTGTGGGTCAGGGCAGTTTGAATAACTTCCTCTGTCATTTGCAGAGAACCCTATAAAATGTTTAATACATTAAAATGATTTTAACATCCATAGTGTAAATATAACATTAGTTTTGTATCATTTTGATCCAAATGCCAATACAGAAAGTACCTATGTATAAAATCAGATGTATAATTATAGTACAGTACCTCTGTATTGTCCCATTCATCCTTTCAACAAAACCATTAGTCTGCGGATGATAAGGTGAACACAAAATCCTTTTGATTCAGAGAATTTTGGACACATTTTTGTTGATTCGTCATTACAAACAAAATTGTATGATGAATTCTGGTAAAAAAAAAAAAAAAAAAAGCATATGGAGTTACATTTACCACTTGTATATGCTGTTATTGTAGAGCAGTGTACAACTTCAGCTTACCTGATTAACAAACTCCCTCCCTTGATCTGTGAGTATACGTTCTGGTGCCTCAAACTGATAAAAAAACGTAATAATGCAGTTTGTGACTTCCTCTACCAACTTAGATCGAAGTGGATATGCCTGTGGCTATTTGGTCAAGTAATCAATCGTTACGCATATATACTGATGGCCACTGTCTGTGAGGGAGAGTTTCCCAATCAGATCCATACCCAAAAGTTCAAAGGGCTGTGTAACCTTAAAAGAAATACGAAAAAAAAAAAAAAATATATATATATATATATATATATATATATATATATATATATAATTTATTAGAGCATTATGAATGTCAATTGGTGGTGGTGCAGAAAGAAAGAAAGAAAGAAAGAAAGAAACAGAGAGAGACAATTTACATGTATAGGTGTAAATTGTACTTCTTCTTTAATTGATGCTTTGGCAGCCTGACATGACACACATTCAGCCACCTGAATAAAAAAGAGAACAGTTTACATTTACAAGATTTTGATAAACATTTTTAATAGTGTATTTACCTATTTGTCAAGATCTACTGACATCCCTGGCCAGTAAAATCTTTTTGATATAGCATCTTTGGTTTTTTTCTGTCCACAGTGTGCACCAATGTTGCTAGCGTGGAACTCCAAAAAAAGCTTGTTTGCATCCTCTGCACCACAAACAACCTTCACTTTGAGTTTACTTGAAGTGCCTTTATATCTAGTATAGTAGAGCTCACCATCTGCAAGATAAGTTTAATAAATTAATTATTATTATTATTAGTTGTAGTATTAGTAGTAGTAATAATAATAATAATAATAATAATAAGGGATTAATTAAAGCATCAAGAATGTATACCATGACATTCCTCTGTACAAACTAGACAAATAGAAACAATACATTTATTTTCAATCTGTCATAATTAATTGCCTAATTGTTTGATTGTATGATTAAGTTTCAATGTAAATACACATTATTAATACTAAACTGCAGTCTGGAGCCTTAAAATAAAAGGATGAAGTAGTAATATGCATTATGCAGTTATATGTAATTTTATAACATTTATTAAAGAAGTATTACTGGTACTATTAGTACTATTACTATTGGTAACCAATGTTAAATACTGTTAAATTTGATTGAATATTCATTTTTTATTATATCATTTTAAATATTTAATAATTTATTTGCTTTTTTAATTGTTTGTTTGTTTGTTTTTTAAGTGGGCTATAATGGGGCTTCTCTCTGGAGCTCTAATCTGAAAGCTTGGGCAAAACAGGCATGGCTGAATCAGCTGATAAAACCAATTGTTTGAGAATAAAAAAAAAGAAAGAGCATAACCACTTAGACATTTTCGAGATGAGGTTCAGTGGACATTTTATTCCACCTTCCCCTTCTTATAAAATCATACACTTTTCAAAATATGTGTGACAATATAGCACTTAATTTTTTGCAATTTTTGTTATTTTGTAAATATGACTGTATAAAACTGCAATAAGCAAGCTGTCTAGAAATCTGTCGGTCTGGCTTCCTAACAGTTAAGAACAGTCATTAATTTATTTGTCAATTTGTTAAATTGTTTAAGTTTTTTGACTGAATCAAAGCTAACAAAACTGAAGAAGGAACATTTGCCACCATGTTTTTATGCTAATTATACTGATAATGACAGTTCAAACTTGCATGAGTAAGGCACTATTCACTGTGTTACCACTGTACTCCAATACAACACTACTCGGTATACTCTGTTTGGTGGGTTTTATTTATGAACAAAGGGGGAGGGGACAGTGCTGATTCCAGCCATCTACATGTAAGATATTTAGCTACGTTTAAGACAAAGTGGTTCATTTTATGACCAAATACAATTATAACTTTACTTCCAATGACACATAGGTGAAGATATATCTGTGCAATTCAATATTTACCTAAAAACACATTTTGAATGAATAAAAATAACCTTAAAGTTTAACTTTATGCTAGATAAGTAAACATTTTTATGTAATACTGTTTTTGTATGTAAAAAATAATGTATGTCACGAAACTAGATTCCCTAAATTGTTTAATATGTTTGATTGTACTGTACAATGTATAATTAGTACCCCAATCAATTTTAGAAATAATCAAGCCAACATTTGTAACGTAGTGTGATGGTAAACTAAACATCTCCATCAGGTCCTTTGAATAAACCTGGTAAATTATCAAGAATAACATAATAGTGATTAATTAAATTAAAACAGCAGGCCTTCATGAAAGACTAAAGTAGCCTTTAATAAAAATGTTATCCCAATATATTGCTATATTGTTATTCTGTAAATGGTTTAGTTTTAACAGAGTTGTTTGATTAAGTTTACTCAACTTCAATGTCATAAAGAGCAGCTTTTTTTGTTTGTTTTGTTTTTTGTTTTGTTTTTTGAAAATTTGACTTTTGATCCTTGGACAATCCCTGAGGGTAACCACCACCTGTTTTGTAGGTCACAATACCATGGTATGATGCGGGATCCATATTCTATAGACCAAAAGAGAAAAATGTTCTAAGTAAGAGAGATTGAGGTTGGTTGGAACAGATTTAATTTCTGGTCATTTTCTAATTACGTTCACAGAAATGTAACATCTAAATGCTCAGTTTCATGCTCTACAGTAATCCTGTCAGGGCATTTAAATGTTAAAATCTCTGAAGGTGAAGATAACAAACCAGAGAAAGATTTTAACAATTCTTTAATTTTAGTTCAAAGTTATTGGTATAAGTATTATTTTGATCTAAGATTTACAAGTTATAGTGGACTAATATTATGTACAGAAAAACTATGACTAGGTTTGGTTGACAAAGTTTTTGAAAGGGTAGGGGGATTAGTGAGTTCATTGGGTATAAGAAAGAATACTTAACATTTAATAATCTTCAAACACTCTGTTTATAAACTGTCTAACTGTACATATACAAATGTTTCATAAAATGTATTTTTAACAAACAACTTAAGCTTTATTCGATGCTGTGTTTCAAGCAACCCTCGTCACCCCCTTATGTAAGTCTGGCTATAATTTTGATGCAATGTAAATAAGTGACAATGGAAAAATATTTACCTCCAACTTTTTTTACCTCAATAAAGTGACAATTTTGAGGGGGTATTCGATTTCTTCACATTCTACTGTTAACACCTGAATATTAACCTGCAATTAAAAGGGGTAGAAATGGCCCTGCCTAGATAATACCCCCCTGAATAGTAAGTGTTTAAGTCAGTAGAATCGAATGAGCTATGGGACATACAGTGCTTCTTGTGTCAATGGACCATACCTATTTTTATGACTTTTTAGGCATGTATGCAGAATAATGAGGGAGGCAGGATCCAGGCGGGGCTTAATGTTTTATATGTTGTTTTTTTTTTTTTTTTTTTTTTTTTTTTACTGTCATGTTTGTTTTCTAATTCTGCATGTTTAATGCTCTCTTTTCCTTTTGATGTGTTTTAGTGTCTTGCCTGCTCAAATAATATAAAGCAATGCCATTATTGTGTGGGTTGACATGGGACGTGTGTGAGCACTTATGTATGCTAAAACGTTTTTAAAACAACCAAGAAGAAAAACTGTTTAAATAGAATATGTTATGGGACAAACAGTGTTGCTTGTGTCAGTACACTAAACCTTTCTTTTCATTCTGAAGAATGATGGAGGCAGAAATCAGGCAATGACCCTGCCCATTTAATACCCCCTTGAATATTAAGACTATATATATATATATATATATATATATATATATATATATATATATATATATATATATATATATAGATATTCATGTGTGTTTATGTTGTTTTTGCTATTCATTTATGTAGATTTCTCGTATTAATTTGTTAAAAACGTTTTGCTTTTATTCTGAAAGGTGCAGTAGAAATAAAGCTAGGCTCTATTATTTATTTCAACCAAGAGCCAATTACAGAACTTTACTACATCTACTACATGTACAATTTTAACATGTGTTTTAGATATAATACCCGTAACATTATTCATTATCATGCAAATTAAATACTCGGGTTCATTTGGACAACACTGTAACATTACAAGATTTGAGTGTCAGATTGACAAAGTAATTTTCTTTTGTAAAGCATGCGACACCTTATTGTAAAATCTACCAGTAGGCTAGTGATTTATCGTTCAAATAGCAGACAAAAAAAGACCTAGAATCGACTTGTTACACGAGTTGTGTACTGTTTCCATAAGGAGGTAGGGCAACGACGTTTGAAATCCTTTGAATTAAATTTCAGAGTCTGTGCTGCCATCTACTGAAAAATGTATAACTTGTCACCCTAACTGAACTTTCGGATGGCTTGGGTGAAGACGAAATTCCCAAATTTTTACTGCCATCTAGTGGAAGCACGGCGGTACTGTGCGTGTGCACGCTAAGGGGTGTAGGCTTGAGCAGGCCCCTCGCATGCACGCGCATGACGTCAGTTGACGAGACAGCGGTCCAGCGAGTTTAGATCTCTTCCATTTACAAAGCCGTTTATAATCAATCTTTTCCACACAATTAACGCTAAGGCAAAGTAAGAATTTGTTAATTAAATGCATGAAAGTGTGAATTAAAAAGCATTAAGTATATTAATTTGGATAAAGTAACAACGGAAGCAGAGATGTAGCCTACGCTTGTTATACTGAAACTGAGCAGAGGCTTCAGAATCAGAATCAGAATCAGAATCAGAATCAGCTTTATTGCCAAGTATGCTTACGCATACAAGGAATTTGTCTTGGTAACAGGAGCTTCCAGTGTACAACAATACAAAACAGCAATAAGACTTTTAAAAATAATTAAAAATTGAATAAAAAAATAAAAAAAGATTGAAAAGAAAATGAAGTATAAACAGAATACACAATAGACAATATATATATGTATATATACACACACACACACACACACACACACACACATACAGGTGCATCTCAATAAATTAGAATGTCGTGGAAAAGTTCATTTATTTCAGTAATTCAACTCAAATTGTGAAACTCGTGTATTAAATAAATTCAATGCACACAGACTGAAGTAGTTTAAGTCTTTGGTTCTTTTAATTGTGATGATTTTGGCTCACATTTAACAAAAACCCACCAATTCACTATCTCAACAAATTAGAACATGGTGACATGCCAATCAGCTAATCAACTCAAAACACCTGCAAAGGTTTCCTGAGCCTTCAAAATGGTCTCTCAATTTGGTTCACTAGGCTACACAATCATGGGGAAGACTGCTGATCTGACAGTTGTCCAGAAGACAATCATTGACACCCTTCACAAGGAGGGTAAGCCACAAACATTCATTGCCAAAGAAGCTGGCTGTTCACAGAGTGCTGTATCCAAGCATGTTAACAGAAAGTTGAGTGGAAGGAAAAAGTGTGGAAGAAAAACATGCACAACCAACCGAGAGAACCGCAGCCTTATGATTGTCAAGCAAAATCGATTCAAGAATTTGGGTGAACTTCACAAGGAATGGACTGAGGCTAGGGTCAAGGCATCAAGAGCCACCACACACAGACGTGTCAAGGAATTTGGCTACAGTTGTCGTATTCCTCTTGTTAAGCCACTCCTGAACCACAGACAACGTCAGAGGCGTCTTACCTGGGCTAAGGAGGAGAAGAACTGGACTGTTGCCCAGTGGTCCAAAGTCCTCTTTTCAGATGAGAGCAAGTTTTGTATTTCATTTGGAAACCAAGGTCCTAGAGTCTGGAGGAAGGGTGGAGAAGCTCATAGCCCAAGTTGCTTGAAGTCCAGTGTTAAGTTTCCACAGTCTGTGATGATTTGGGGTGCAATGTCATCTGCTGGTGTTGGTCCATTGTCTTTTTTGAAAACCAAAGTCACTGCACCCATTTACCAAGAAATTTTGGAGCACTTCATGCTTCCTTCTGCTGACCAGCTTTTTAAAGATGCTGATTTCATTTTCCAGCAGGATTTGGCACCTGCCCACACTGCCAAAAGCACCAGAAGTTGGTTAAATGACCATGGTGTTGGTGTGCTTGACTGACCAGCAAACTCACCAGACCTGAACCCCATAGAGAATCTATGGGGTATTGTCAAGAGGAAAATGAGAAACAAGAGACCAAAAAATGCAGATGAGCTGAAGGCCACTGTCAAAGAAACCTGGGCTTCCATACCACCTCAGCAGTGCCACAAACTGATCACCTCCATGCCACGCCGAATTGAGGCAGTAATTAAAGCAAAAGGAGCCCCTACCAAGTATTGAGTACATATACAGTAAATGAACATACTTTCCAGAAGGCCAACAATTCACAAAATGTTTTTTTTTTTTTTTATTGGTCTTATGATGTATTCTACTTTGTTGAGATAGTGAATTGGTGGGTTTTTGTTAAATGTGAGCAAAATCATCACAATTAAAAGAACCAAAGACTTAAACTACTTCAGTCTGTGTGCATTGAATTTATTTAATACACGAGTTTCACAATTTGAGTTGAATTACTGAAATAAATGAACTTTTTCACAACATTCTAATTTATTGAGATGCACGTGTGTGTGTGTGTGTGTGTGTGTGTACATGCGTATATACATACCGCACGTACGTAGTGCAAATCTAAATACAAATCGGTTATATACAGTGTAAGGTAATGTAATGGCAGAAGAGGATGGATTTGTTGGATAATATAAAAATACTAAGCTGTGACAGTGCAAGCATTACAGGACAGTTTTTGCACTTCTCTTTGATTTGGACTTTTGCCAAACTCAATGTGTTTTACATTTCCATGTGATTGAACTTAAATGTCCAGCTGCCTCAGCGTTTGTGATGTTGGATGTGTAGAAGTACACCATATTGCTAGCGTTGCAGTTGTGGATAATCTGCTTGTGTAATGTGCATTGTTATTTGTGTATTATATAAAATGTGTACATTATGCTAAATAGTGTAATATGTATATATGATGTGTAAGAGGACTGCACTTTGGTGAAACAAGCATTCAAGGAATTTCACTCCTTTCACAGATAAAACAAAGTAGAATTGAACTGCATTGACATGCTATTCATGTAGGTTATGGTGTCATTCTAGTCATTTTATATGTAATACTGACTATATGAACTCTTATCATTGGACCTAAATATGAACATCATAAAAATGTATATTAATTAATCTGTATCATTATGGTTTACACATAAAATTTCAATAAACATACTAAACTACATTAATAAAACTTGTGTATATACAACAAGACCGTACATAAGAGAATAAGTAACATATTGTTATAGATAGTAAGGCACACAGACAAATCTGACAATGGAAATGAATATATGAGGGTAAGTTAAATAAGTGAGCCAGTATGCTTGTGGTTGGCATACTCACATTTTCACCAAAGGGGAAAGGTAGATCCTAAAATTGCTAAAGGTTTTAATGATTTTACTTTGTAATATACTTAAACATTTATTCCCACAGTGCAAGTAGTATACTTAGTGCAACAAGAAAATTTCTGCTTATTTTTGTATAAAGATTAATCTTAACTTTAATACCAATTTCCTTTTGCTAAAGCATATCAATTGTAATATCCATTATCCATAACAACATGGGTTTACCTGTGGGCAGAATAATTTCGGCAATGTCATCTGAACACCTGCTAAAATTATATTGCTCTCCTTCAACTCAGCATTATGAGGTCACATCACATTTACGCTGGTGACATATCTTCCTATGAAGGCTATGTCCTCAAAAGCATTTGACTGTAGCTTTAATAAAATGGGTTTACATGGGGGGATTATCGTTTTGGCAATGTTATCATTACACCTGCCGAAATTGTAGTGCCCTCCCAGTCTCAGGACAAAAAGGTCACAGAGACATCTCATTTACGCTGGTGACATATCTTCCTATGGAGGCTGTGTCCTCAAAAGCATTTGACTGTAGCTTTTATAAAATGGGTTTACCAGGGGGATTATTATTTTGGAAGTGTTATCACTGCACCTGCCAAAATTGTAGTGCCCTCCCAATCTCAGGATTAAAAGATCACAGAGACATCACATTTATGCTGGTGACATTTCTTTCTATGGAGGCTGTGTCCTCAAAAGCATTTGACTCTAGTTTTAATAAAATGGGTTTATATGGGGGATTATTATTTTGGCAATGTTATCATTTCACCTGCTGAAATTTTAGTGCCCTCCCAATCTCAGGATTAAAAGGTCACAGAGACATCACATTTACGCTGGGGACATATCTTCCTATGGAGGCTGTGTCCCTTAAAGCATTTGATTATAGCTTTAATAAAATGGGTTTACCAGGGGGGAATTATCATTTTGGCAATGTTATCATTACACTTGCTGAAATTGTAGTGCCCTCCCAATCTCAGGATTAAAAGATCACAGAAACATAACATTTATGCTGGTGACATATCTTCCTATGGAGGCTGTGTCCTCAAAAGCATTTTACTGTAGCTTTAATAAAATGGGTTTACCAGGGGGATTATCATTTTGGCAATGTTATCATTAGACCTGCCGAAATTGTAGTGCCCTCCCAATCTCAGGATTAGAAGTTCACAGAGACATCACATTTATGCTGGTGACATTTCTTTCTATGGAGGCTGTGTCCTCAAAAGCATTTGACTGTAGTTTTAATAAAATGGGTTTATCAGGGGGGATTATCATTTTGGCAATGTTATCATTACACCTGCCAAAATTGTAGTGCCCTCCCAAACTCAGGATTAAAAGATCACAGAGACATCACATTTATGCTGGGGACATATGTTCCCATGGAGGCTTCAGGGGTGCAGCAATGTTTTTGTTGGAAAACAGCGGCTTCCTCCGTTGTACCCTGCCATGGACATCATGCCTGTTTAATCTTTTCTATATAGTAAAGTCATGAACAGAGATGTTAATCAGTTCCAATGTTTCCTTCAATTATTTCATTGTCACTCTAGGGTTCTTTTTTTACTTCGCTGAGCATTCTGCGGTGTCATTTGAGTCACTTCTAGGGAGAAGTTCAAGGTACCAAATCATCTCTATATACTGTATAGACAGTTTGTCCAACCATGAACAGATGAATAACTAAGCTGTTCAATAAAACTTTGTAAAACTTTGCAGCTGTATGCAAAGCAACAATTCTTGATCGTAGGTCTTCTAAGATAAATTTTTGATGGGCAAGTTCCACACCAGCAGATACTTTTTGTGAATAGCAAACTCAAAATAATTGAGTGCTTTTTATGAGTCAAAGTAGCTCTAAATCAGACATCCGATCTTGTTTCAATAATTGGAAGCCAGGTTTGCCACCTCCTGACAATGGTCAGTGTTGCTCTGATAAACTTAGACAGCTATGATCTGATTTTTTTCTTTCTTTTTTTTTTTTTTTTTTTTTTTAAAGTTGCAGCTTTATTTTTGGTGACTTTAGGACATCCTTAAAAATAATAAATGGGGTGGAGTTGTAGTGGAGAGGCGTACCCAAATTATCTGCATGAAAAACACATGTACACCAAATGTTAATTCGTTTTTTAAATACAGCTTAAAATAAACTCTTTTTTTAGATTGACTACTGATTAATACACATGTATACCTATCGTAAAACATTTTAGTAGGAAATAGCTATTACCTAATACCAAATAAACGATTTAACCACTTACAGAAGTAAAGAATATATGATGTGAAGTGAAAAACATTATCAGTTCAGCTTGCTTTTTACAATGAAAAGAATAAATAGTTACATCAGTTGTAGCTGTTTTTTAATTAGACTATTATTGGATTGTTTTAGTTTATTTTTAGTAGGCGATTGTGTGTGAAGAAACACAGGCATGAAATTTACAGTATTAACCCCGATATACAGTGCAAAAGATTCATTGAGTAAACTAATTCTTGGATGTATATTTTGTTAAAAACTCTTTTAGAACTGAAAATGATTGTGGTAGACTTGATAGTATAACCTTTGTTTGAATAATTTAAAAGGACTGTCAACCATACCATGCCGTTTGTTTTTATTTTTTGTTGTTCAAGTATCCAGGATGTCACTTCAGAGAGGATCAGATCAAAGATTTTAAAACACAAAATTCCGAAACACAGCAAAGCATTTGGATGAAACATTTTCCCATGGGAATGCAGACACACCACTATATTGTGGAGTGATTTATCATTAATATTTGAAAGTCATTCCATCATTATTGATATTGAATTAATATCTTACTTGATATTATATAATTATTTTTATTTATTCATACATGTTTTATGGCCAGTATGGGGAAATGATTGGGAAAAAATTAAAGTGTCTTTAAATAAATGCAAGACTACCAAATATATCTTTCTTGCAATAATTAATTATCATAAATAGCTTATTTTGTAAATTTCTAAAATTGTCTTGTTGAAGTGCACTTTAAATTGGAGTGAGATATTCTGGGAGGAGTTACTGTCACTTTGTTCACAGCTGATTGCTCCAGAATCTCAATGAGCTCTCTGATCGGGAACATATCCTGCCCTGGAGCAGGTTAGCCGATTAGAGTGTGTCACTATGGAGAGGAACCCTGATGAAAGCCTGTCCACTTTACTGGTACCATGAATTCAGAGTTCGTTTAAACTAAGTTTAAACTTATCTAGCTATCTGTTTAATCCTGCTTTGTGACATAGGCCATGGCTGTGTCTAGAAGTTAACCGTCCGGATGCCAAAGTATGAAGTAATACAATTTAAGTATGGTTACGGTTCCTGGATAGTACAGGTTTAAATGGTAGGATTTAGTTATGAGAATATAATAGATAAAGAGAGTAATGAATGTACAAAGACATTATATAGGGTACAACAGGGCTGAAGGCACTTTTGATTTGATTTTCTCCCAAAACACTAAACAGCAACAAAAACTACCACAGTACTTTCCTCAACACCTGTTTGTCACTATACATTGCAAAATATTCCTGATCCACGACTATGGGGTGCCATAATAAAACATTTTTCAAAAACTGGATCAATTTTGTCAATTAACAACAAAATCTGCTCAATTTGGCCAGACTTATGTAAATAAGCATTTAATTTTTTTTTCTCAATTTTTTTATCCATTTACTGTGCAACAAATCCTTAAAAATAAATATCAAATCTAAATCTAAATGTTAAATGTAAATGTTAAAACTAAATGTAAACCTCCAAAATAAATATAAAAATTAAATGTTAAATATAAATTCTAAATCTTAAATCTAAATCCAAATTTTAAACTAAATGTAGGCCTCAATCTAAAATATAAAACTTAAATATAAATATAAATCTTGAGCTAAATAGTTAGAGGACATACAAATTAATGACGCCCCTGGTCTGTCTTGACTGATGACATTAAAGCAGTGCCACAGGGCAGCAGCAGACAGCAGTGGCAGATGACCCTGAGTTCCAAACGGGATAAATCCGTCTTCAAAGGGAACTTAGGGGGGACAATCGTAGCCGTCATGTTGAAGGGTCATTCCAAACCTAAGGGCTCATAAATAGCTGCTTCAAAGGGCCCTTCAAATCGAGCATTTCCGTAGGGTTCAACTGATGGACAATTCGCTGCCGACCTATAAATCTACAGGTTTGCCAAGCGTAATGTAAATTAAACCAGCTGCAACTACAATCACAATCTGGTTCTATACGCAAAAACATGTGACCTCCCTTCATCTCCATGGTTTATAAAAGCTTTTAATCATTAGGCTATAATGAACTTTTTGGTGATGAACAAAAGACTAAGCTACCAGTGCCTCGACTTTACAGCTAATTAGCCAAAAGACAAATATAGTTAACTTGTGTCTTGCTAACATGTATGACTCATGAGCTACTAGTTAATAAGTTAGCTAAAGTTAAGATAAGGCAATATATCATGGTCATACAAGCTAATGTACTGTACTTAATGGAGACACTACAGGTAAATACAGTTTAATTATGTCATCACTATGCCATATTGATATGCAAATTAGGTGTTAACTAATTAAAATGCGCTAATTTGCATACATTTGACAAGGCACTGCAGGTGAATAGGATAAACAAAATAACTAAAGCATATCACCGCAGAACTTCCCCAGTTAATGACTTACATCAAGAGTCTTTTCCCCTGAAATGCTATGTTTAAATATGCAGATAATCACGCACAGAGCATTGAACGGCAGCGGCAGATCTGCGCCAACTGTTATTAATCATCATGGATGTCAAACAGCGATACAACACCTGAACATCCTCGGCTGCAACTGTAAGTGCTTTTCGTAATGAAGAAGAACAATTGCTTGATTGTGTCATGTGAGTTTAGCATGCTCAGGGATTAGGGCATAGGGATGAGCCCTTCTGAATGGAGCACATATTGGCAGATTCACTTGTGAAGTGTCTTCAACGAGCCACCTTCCTGTAGAGTTTATCTCCAACCTGCTCCAACACGCCTGCCTGGAAGTTGGAAGGTGGCCCTCCTGAAACAGGATTGGATTCCCCTGATACACACCATTTGCAAAAAAAATTCAATACATTTATTTCTGATTCGTTATCTGTTCTGCTGAAATCTCAGTTTAGCAATAGATAGCTGAGGGCAGTAAATGCAATAAGAATTTTTTTTTATCCCCAAAAATAGTAGTGGTCGACTGATATGGGTTTTTTGATGGCCGATGCTGATACCTTATACCTTAGAGCAGACCTGGGCAACTACGGCCCTCGGGCTGGATCCGGCCCTCACATGGTTTAATGTCGCCCATGGCTCATTTATCCTAAAAGCATATTTTTTTTTCATTGGATATTTCAGTAATCTTGCATTGGGACCTAATGTTCCTCCACAAGCATTTAACATGCTCAGGTTTGACAGATATGAGACACACCACCACCAATTTGAGATTTATACTTGTGCAAATTGGAAATATTCCACCTAATGTTATACTTATTTTGTGCAATCTGGCTACCATGCACGTGAGTGCGCTCTTTCTAGCTCCCGCTTTCCCCTTTGAACAAACTTAGCGATCTCTAGTGCAATATTCTGCTCAAAGAAAAGTGTTATACGGCCACTCTTTGTTTGGTGCTACTAAGTTTGCAGGTAAACCTTCTCAGTGATGAAATTAAATATAAAAATAGATCTCGGCATCATTGACACATGAGCAAAAGCATGCAAGAGACGAATATGTACAATACTGTGCAAAAGTCTTAGGCACATAACATTTTTCACAAAAGCATTTGTCTTAAGATGGTTATTTATATATTCAGCTTTAGTGTGTCAATAGAAAATATAAATGTTAAACACCCAAACATTACTTTTACAAATAGAAAAGATTAGAATAGAAGAACAGGGAGCCCTGCAACAGATGTCACTGGCCTCCACAAAGACCCCCACTGAACATCGTGTCAGTCTGAGATTACATAAAGAGACAGAAGCAATTGAGACAGCCTAAATAGATAGAAGAACTGTGGCGAATTCTCCAAGAAGCTTGGAACATCCTATCTGCCAACAACCATGAAAAACTGTGTCCAGGTGTACCTAGGAGAATTGGTGCTGTTTTAAAGGCAAAGGTGGTCACACCAAATATTGATTTAGCTTTTTTATATTCACTGGACTTTGTATAATTGATAAATGAAAACTATTTATGTCATTATTTTTGATGACATCCTCACTATGCAACATTTTTCACAAGTGCCCAGACTTTTGCACAGTACTGTATATGTATTTTTTATTTGTGCAATTTAGAAAAGTCCCCTTGAACCTATATGTTAATCTGACTCTTGCAGTAATCATTTATTATAGTCATGCAGCCTGTTTTATTCAGTTGTGTGCTGAATGGAAAGTCAAACCACTGATGAGACCCACATCATGACCCTTTTAGCGTGTAAACGGATGTTTTGAGAATAAAATTTTTAAACTCGCCCGCTTTGTGACAAACATTAAAAGTTCTATATTTTTTTAATTTTTTAATTAAAACAGACCCCTGATGTACAGAGTGTTGAATTAAATAATAAATTAACAGGGAAGTAGAGATGGTAAAATAAATAATTTATAATAAGCTCAGCCTTTATTCAGTTTTTTAATGCCTGATTGAAAAGTATCTACCTTTGTAGAGCAATAAAATACTTTAGGCAATTGCAGAATAGTCCCATTAGTCACATATACACTTCAGAAAATTGAGTACACAACTATTTCTGGGCTTAAATGATACAAAAACCAAATCAATGCGGAACATTGTATTTCTAAAAGGATTACAATGTGGCCCCCTATGCACTACTTAAAGCCAGATGTGGCCCCTTTACCAAAATAGTTGCCCACCCCCACCTTAGAGAGCAGGGTGGCTGAGGACCAACAGCCTATAAAGCTGATATATCACGCAATTTAATTAAAAGATAGTAAATAGCACGTGCACTACATTGCTGCATTGAAATGTATATTTATTTGACATATTATTTACTAAAATAGCTTGAAATAAATAATTTGAAAATTAATCAACTTGATAAAAACTTTTTAACTTGATAAAAATAGGCTACATCTGTAACAAAAAATTTTTTTAAAATAATAATACTATAAATAGCAACTTCTTGATTCTATAATCCATCTTATTATGGTATTTTTTCACAAATAAATTGTTAAAAAATATGAATACAAAATAAACACTGTAACCAACGCTAATTTTACATACAGTAGCTACACAGTGAATAAGATATAATGCAGCTTGATTCGAAATCAAATCCTTGGCTGTCTTGTTTGCAAGGACGCGTCCTCCGGTGGTCGCATTTATCGGCCACATACGTCATCGAGGCTGTCTCGTTTCACTTTTTGTCTTTCTTTTTATTTTTTATCTATTGTCAATGCCTTTTATGTATATGCACTTACATTTATACAATTGTTAACCTTTTTTGTATTCCCAATAAAAAATAAAAATAAAAAGAAACGAGACAGCCTCGATGACGTATGCGACCGACAAATGCGACCTCCGGAGGACGCATCCGTCCAAACGAGACACAGCCAAGGATTTAAAGCTGCTCGCTTGTGCGCATCCAGTGATCGTAGAAATCTCAGGCATACATTTATTCACACAGAATTACAATCACAGGAAACAAACTCATGCGCTCGACAGCTGATGGCAGCTGATTGTAAAGAAAGATGACGCTTTGAGGCTGCACGCAGTTGCCAGGTGTTCAATCCCATAATTATTATAAATTGAATTCATTGACGAATTTAATCGAAAACACTGCATTTCATTTCTTAGTGTCTACCATAAAACTTAAACATATTTTAAAAGTATCCCCCCCCCCCCCCCAAAAAAAATAAAAATAAAAAAAACACAAACCGCGAGTCTACATTTTAATCCGCAATTGCATTTTCAAAATAGCCCATGTTGGCAGGAACACCGCGAACCTGGCAACGCTGGCTGAGTTGTTGATTGAGGTGAAGGGGAGGGGTGCACTGTTTCAACTAAGGTTGCCACCCCTCCCGTAAAATACTGGATCGTCCCGTCTTTAAAAATAAAATTATGCGTCGTAATTTGTCCCGTATTTAAGCTGGTCAGATGGCGTCACGGTGAAATCGTTCCAGATCGCTAATTTAACATTGATAAAAGTTGGAAAATGTGCCTATGGTGGGTAAAGGACCGTCCGAAAAGTCCACAAATGGTGCTAAAACGTGGATTTTCTTCTATATAAATGTTCAACAATATCAAACAAGTCATAAGACAAGTACAGGTGAAGGAAGAAAAAAATACGTATTAACCCACCAAAATGTATACATAAGATAAAGGAGACAAATAATTGAAAAGATAAAAAATAAAATATATTTTTAACATATTTCTTTTATAAGTCAGGGGTTAGGAAAGTTATAATTTCAGCATATAAGAAAGGATATACTATTTGTATTGCTAAAACTGTGGAGGATGTGTTTAGGGGCTGACCACTCCTCCCCCATTTAAGTGTCCCTTATGTTAAAACGTCAAAAGTGCCAACCCTAGTTTCAACTGTAAGTGAGAATGACCCAGTCACTAACACAAAAACTACCCAACACTGAGAAAATAACCCAATAAAATGACCAAACAGGCTCAATCCAGCGTTTGAGTTGAAAAAAGAACCCAGCATTTTTATTTTACTTTTTTGCACTAATCATCAATATCTCAATATCATTTTCAAATTAAATGAAAAGAAAAAAAACCATGAGATGCATGGTGAATAACCATCATAGAAATAACAGAATTCTCAGTGAAACGGCATGTTCCATTTATTGATCATAATGGTTCAGTAGGTGTAGCTGGTTATATTGGTAACAAGAAGCTAATCAGTACACTGGAAACACTACACGTCTACATACTGTTTTGCACATAATGATGTTCAAAAGATTTTAAGTTTTAAAAAAGACTTTCAGAAAAAAAAAAAAAAAAAAAGCAGAGGAATAGCAGATATAAAGGGCATTTTTAATAGTACAGTGGTATGGCACCTTAACCATTTAACAACTAAGCACCAGAATCCTCAAAACCAAATTCATTTTTTTTTTCAATGTTCAGTGTAACACCAAGGATTATCCTTGAAAAAAATCAACATACTGTATACAACGAAAGCATTAATTTAACACAATCTATTATAATCAGAGAGTTTCCTTTTCACTGTTAAGTGCAAAAAATAAAACATTTTTTTTACAAGCCTTAGCAGTGCCCACACACAGTTTAAATTACCAGTTGAGATTTAAGCTGTGAATGCTTCTATGACCACTTAACTCAAGTGAGAGAATATCTGCATTCTCAATGCATCATATCAATACCAGCATTATAAGGAACAACGCAGAAGCACTTTGTTTGTGAGCTTTTATAGAAATTAGAGCACACACCACCAGAAGAGTGCCAGTGAGAGCAATATTCCCACCACAGAGTGGCCGGCCACTGAGGCTGAGTTGCATAGGTCAGAAGTACAGCAACTGAACTTGAAGCTGGAAAGTTTGGGAAATCTCTGGGCAACTGTGTTGAACACACAATCTGAGTATTTTATACACTGCCTGTATGTGTCGCCACCTAAAAGAGAGGGAAAGAGGAGAGAGTTGGTTGGGTTGGGTTATTTTTGAATTTTTTTTAGATTACAGAAACCACTTATTTTTTTGTGCGAGTGAGCTGGGTCACCTCTCTCATAGACTGACACACAGGCATCATCATAGTAGCAGTCTCGGATTTTAGTGCATGTGCCCATGTAGTCCTTACAATTGTAACATTTAATGGCAGAGCCTTGAGAGTGAGAGAGAGAGAGAGAGAGAGAGAGAGAGAGAGAGAGAGAGAGAGAGAGATTTTCACCAGAAAATAATGCAAAGAGGGACAAAAACAAATCTTCTGAAGACTAAACAGGATCCGTGAAATAAATACATACCAAGCCCCAGTAGAGCCAGACTGAACACCACACTCACTCCAACAGAAGCTTTCATAATTCCCTCAGTTTACCAGTCTAATCCTGACCAAGAGAAAGAGAAATCTTAGTGTACAGTTTGGATTTGTCTGAAAGTGACTACTAAAATCTGTCATAAAGATGAACTTGGTCTCAAACACTCATAGTCAGAATGCATTAGATCATAAGGGAATTAAATTGCTTAAGGGGTAGTTTTAGACTTGATGCAGATTTATGGGATTGACACAAGTGGAGGATAGTGGAATAAAATGTGTTAGTGTGTCTCGCCCCCTTTAAAGGGCTAGTTCACCCAAAAATTTAAATTATCTTATCATTTACACCCTCATACCAGATGTGTTTGACGTTCTTTTTTCTGCAGAACACAAACAAAGATTTTTAGAAGAATATTTCTGCTCTGTAGGTCCATAAAATGCAAGTGAATGGTGGACAGAACTTTGAAGCTTTACAAAAGCACATAAAGGCAGCATAAAATTAATCTATACGACTCCAGTGGTTTAATCCATGTCTACAGAAGAGATATGATAGGTGTGGGTTAGAAACAGGTACATTTTTATGTTCTTTTTTACTATAAATCTGCACTTTGACGTTCTTTTTCTTGTGTTTTTGATGATTCACATTCTTTGTGTATATCGCCACCTACTGGGCAGGGAATTGATCTGTTTCACACTTGCACATGTATCACTTTAGAAGATATGGATTAAGTCGTATGGATTACTTTTATGCTGCCTTTATGTGGTTTTTAGAGCTTCAAAGTTCTGGCCACCATTCACTTGTATTGTTTGGACCTACAGAGCTGAAATATTCTTCTAAAAATTTTGTGTTCTGCAGAAGAAAGAAAGTCATCAATTTATGTTTTTAAAAATGAAAAACCAAAATGTCGGAAGTTATTTCACTGCATAACTTGGCACAACTTTGTTGCTTGGCACAACATGTGTAGTTGCTGCAGTAAGACACTGTCTGTCCCACAAATGCTAAGGATAATCCTAGTATGAAAAAGGAAATGCTTGCGCTTATGTAAATAAAATCCTGGTATGAAAAGAAAATGATTGCAGTTAAAGGAACATTTTTTAGTAAGGACAAAAGCAATTTTGTCACTTCTTTGGTGAATAGCAATGTTTTATTCCATACAACTTTGTCTGGTGCTATCACCACCCTCTCTAACAATGATCAAACTGTAGACATTTTGACTGAGTGATGTTTCTGCAACACAAAGCTGATGGTGATTTTAAATGAGCTGCGCGACTTATATTTCAACTAACACAGTTTATCCATCCTCTGAGTATTCTTAAATTTGATTTGGCCTTTGTTTTATATAGTACTATTATTATTACTACAACTATTGTCGTTATATTTGTTAACATTCTGTATTACAGTCATTAAGCTTTAGACATTATTTGATTGTACTGTTGCATTTCCTTTCAACTATACAATACTAAACATACCAACATCATGTCATCATCATATAGCACCTCAGCTTGAGTTTGCCCCATATAGCTAAAATGTTAATAATAAAGACTTATAAATTATTACATTATTTTCAAAACAGGGCATATTTGACCAGATATTTCTCAGGATGGGGATATTTTTGGAAGTCAGTTACTGAGACACACACTTTTAAGTCTTTGCAGCAGTAATTATGATAATAAAAAAAGCTATTGAACAATTCCACTGCTTTTGCCCGAAAAAAGATAGTTTAATTAACACACTTCGGCTACACTGTATGGGGCATGTTTTCAAAATGCAGCTTTTTAAAACTAAACTGGGTGTTTCTATTAAAGTAAAAATTAAACAACAAATCTGTACTTAGAATGGCTTTTTTTTTTCATGTATTAATTAATTATTTCTGTACTCCTTTGTTTGCCATTATTTTCCTGTTAGTCCTCTGTAGTCTTACCCTGATGTGAAGAAGGAATCCAGCTGCAGAGGCATCCAAAGCAGTCTGAAAAATGAAGAGCTCATTGAGGCCACTCACTCTCTTCTAAACACGCCCCCATTGCTCTTCAATAAGTCTTTTGTGACCCTTTCATTGTGTCCTGATTATTTTTTGAACAATCATTCAACATACCTACCTACAATCCTAACATAGTTATTTCTTACATGTCAATATTATATTAAACTAAATAGAATATATGTTATTGCTTTGAGAAGTCATACAAAAGTGATTAATAATGCATTTCTTAATCACAGTGCCTACATGATATTAGACTGAGATTGTAATGTTAATGATTAATGACTGACTAAATTGAACAGATTTTTTATCATTACCCTATGACCTGACCACACATCTAGGTCATGCATTGGCAGCCTTGGGATTAGTGCAAGGGTCAATACTGGACATGGGCTCAGACAAGGGTCCACTCTGTTGTGGCACAAGATTTACATGATTAAAATTACTCAGCACAATTAGGCATACAAAGCCATTAAACTTACAATGCAGGGAAAGGAAACTGAAATATCAATCATTATTTCTAAAATAATAATAATAATAAAAACAAGAATAAGAGAAAAACAAAATAGCAGATTTAAAATAATTTCTTGGATGGATATATGCATTATATATATATATATATATATATATATATATATATATATATATATATATATATATATATATATATATATATATATATATTTTTTTTTATTTTTTTATTTTTTTAATGATCAAAATTATGCAAATGCTGTCGACTGAGCTTAACTTGTATTGAACCCGGAATATTCCTTTAAGTGTTTTATTTTTTTCAATCAAATGAAAATGAAAGAGAAGTGGAATAAGAGGAGATGCGGGCCAAAAAACAAACAGCACAACAAAGAAACTTCAGTCGAATTACAAAAAGCCCTCTTCAACTCATCGCCATGACAACTGATACCATCAGGGTGAGGTGGGTTAGGATTTGGTCAGAATGAGTGAAATGACTACGTTTTGTGTTGCGAGAACAGTAAGTGTTTTCAAATCTGAATGAGACAATAGCATTGCGGCTGGCTGACTAAAAATATTCAAACAAGATCAACGGTGCCTTTGTATTTAGATAGTAGAAAACATCCTGTGCACAGTGGAAAAGTAAACATATCACATAAAAATGAAATATGGCACTGATATACCATTACCTTTTTATTTACTTCAAAAAAACAAACAAAAAAAAAAAAAAAAAAAAAACACAAATACAAAATAAGTACAACATAAACTCCTGAAAAATCCCACCGCACCGCATTATTTTACAAAGATGATTACAATATAACTGCAGTCATTAACATAAAAATCTAAATCACACATGCCTTTATGTGAGATTAGCAGACAATGTCATAATTAGGAAGGGTAAAGGGGACAAAGTAAACAATTTAAATCTTTCTGTATTTCATTCTGAATGAAGGACTGAGCCCATTAAAACAGACATTTTGTCATAATCCTTCACCTATTAAACCAACCCATTTACAAGGTTTTTAAGAAACAAGTGAGAAAAATAAGCATGATAATGCAATAAACTTAAATAATCTTGCTATTTGCACCAGTCTGCATAACCTCCAGCCCTTAATATGATCGGAGCTCAAAAGAGAATCCTTTACAAGGACAAATAAGTGAGGACAGTCAAAATGGTCTGGCTGATCTTCAGTTTACATCCATGTGGATGTGTCTAGAACAGGGCATCAGCAACCAGCACAGAAAAATACGGCAACTGATAAATGTTTAATGATTGCTTGGACAGATTAGTTATAGCTGATGCTGTGCATGGCCTGGCTGGTTTAGGTCTATGTGCTTTTTACTCATCTCTGAATGCATCAGTTTCACATCTGAAACCCTCTGTACAGACAACATAAGTACAAACAAATATACATAAACACATACGTGCTTCACAATACCTGAGGCCTTGTGGAGGAAATGAGACCATATGAATGGATCAATTTATTGTCACTTTTCTGTGCAGTATGCAATCGAACATAATATTCAATATTATATATATATATATATATATATACACACACACACACACACACACACGCACGCACGCACTGAGTATACCCAAATCAGCATGTATGTAGTTTTCTCTATTAGAAAACAGTATAACAGTAGCGTCATACTCTCTACTCATTCTCTTGAGGGTTCTGTAATTGTGTGGTCTTCAGTAAGCGGCAGATTATTTTGAAACCAATGCAAGTAGAGCCATCTACTCTCACTCATACAATAAACTACTTTGCTTTCACTCAATAACAAAACACACTTGCAGACTCAAACACACATACAATGATCTCACACGCATGTGCGCACAGCACAACTAGACTCATGCCCTCACAAACTGGAGAGAAAGCTCAAGAGGTAACAGGCACAAATGCGCTGTACAATAAACAATGGCTGCTGCCTAAAAGCTTTGTCTGTCCTCTAGCTCTCCCATTTGTGTGAATGTGTCTACGTGTTTGTGTCTGTGTGTTAGTATCTATGGTGGGTGTTGGCCGGGGCTAACAAAAGTGTATCAGATACGCCGAGGGCAGCGTCCTCCTGGGTCAGCCATGTTCATGCCACGCATTTCTCCCTCCTCATAGTCGTCGTTGTCAGATGAGTTCTCATCAATATAAGGAGCAGACACCTCACTAACTGAGCTCTAAATGAGAGAGAAATACACAATGAGGGATTAAAAATGACTATGGGCTACTACATAATTCCAAATGTACACATATTAGCATACTGTACATAGTTTTTTTTTTTTTATATAACAGAAAGACATAAATAGTGACTTACCGACCGCACCATAGACTCACGGAACGGTGGACAAACCATGTGGAATCGAGGGATTAAAACATCAAACACTTCCTCTTTGTTCTTGAGCCGGTGGAATGTGTAGTGGCCTTCCATGTACTCGGATGTGGTGGAAAACGTGGTGCAGCTGGCGTACTCGTGAACTTTACCAGGTGTCATCATTGGAAACTCACCTGCACGTATAAACATTCTGTTCGAATTTACTCACCCATATTACAGGTTTTTATGAAGAACACAAATGAAGATATTTTAATGAATAACCCACTCTGTCTTTTAAAACTTAAAAAAGGATCCAAAAGTATCATAAAAGTAGTTCATGCAACTTGTGCATCATATTTCAAGTCTTCAGAAGGCATGCCATAAGTTTTTTTAGAAACAACATGAAATGTAAGAAGCTTGTTCATAGTGGCAAGTGTGGTCCTGTGAGAACTTTCTTTGTTTTTAGTGCTAAACAGCAGCTGTTAAGAATTGTTTGAAAAATGACTTCATTTTGGAAGTCGGGTTGTTTCTCACCAAAATCATATGCCTTCTGGATTATGATGCACAAGTCGGATCAACTACTTTTATAATACATTTTGGTCCTTTTTTAAGCTTTAAGGTGAGTTGCAAATCAACAGCAATTCTACTGTAAAGATGGACCAGGATATTAAAGCTTAAGTATTTAACTTTTTCAGTGTTAGAATACTTCCTTCTATCACAGCTTAATATGCAGAGACAGCTATAAGCAAGCCATTAATAGGTTAGTTTTCTCAAAAACTGTAAACACTGTGTCTCTGTGGCACTATAAATATTCCTGTTTTTAAGTGACCTGCTTAGACAACCAACCCAACAATGTTACTCAACCAATGATGTGAGTTGGGGGCGGGGCTATCTCTTTGTTTGATCAATGGCAGATGAGGAGTGTACACAGAAATCTGTTTTTAAAACATTGTTTATTTTTGCAATTCCATTCGGTGGCGCTAGTGTCGCAGAAATAACATACTTCAGCTTTAATGAAAACATCTATTGTGTTCCACTTAAGAAAATCATATGGAACAACATGGATGAGGAAAATGTGAAATTATGTGAAATCATTTTTGGGTGAACAATTCCTTTACAAAGCAAAATTAGTTTCATGTTGTTTTATGCAGTGAAATTGTCAAAAAAAAAAAAATTATATAGCCAAAAAAAGATTGTAGAATGTCCTCATTTAAAAAAAAACAAACATTTCCATAGTTAGTGTTTATTTACTCTAAGTTAACAGGGATGGGACTTACCCACAACGCCGGGGCCACGGACCTCCTCCACATTTCCATTTGCATTTGTGATCTTCCAGTAACGACTGTCTAGCTGGCATGCATTCTCTGGCAGCGCTGACTTTTCCATCTCAATCCTGATGCATAAGGGACAGGTCAGAGTTAGTGGGTTTATTTCATTGTATTAGAGATGTACTGATACGGGTATTGGAATCGGGTCAGAGACTGCGCTAACGTACTTGTACTCCTATTTGTAAAAATGCTCTAATACCAAAAACTGTCTGACATTCGAATGCCATTACTTAAATATTCAGCGTACAAATTAAAATCACGATATGTCCTAGTGTGATTATTAAACCGCAAAGGCTGCTATTTAATGAAATTAATATACAGTCCATATGTGCGGTGCCCTTCAGAGTGAATGTGCGAAGTCAGCTGCTCATACACTGAAAATAACACACCAGGAGCATCAAGCACGCTCGTGTGTAGTAGATGACAGAAAGCAGAACGCACATTCACTTTACAGCATGCGGCACATACAGACTATATATTTTTTTTTTTTATTAAAACGCAGCCTTTTGCAGTTTAATAATCAAACTGGATCATATAGCGACCTGCTTTTCCGGTGGTGTGTACAAATTGTAGGGTTTCACTTGGGTTTCTGCCAAAAGAAAAGCTCCATTTAAATGGAAAAAAAATGACAGAAATATATCACTACAGTATATTTATGTAATATTCACTGTAATAATGATAAAAAATAATTATATTATATTTAAGCAATATCAAATATCTGTGATGCTCTGTTGTGCAGAACTTAACTCCAAGGATGTATTGTGGATTGTGCTGTATAAAAGTACTTCATATGATAAAAAAAAAAATTACACAATGTTATACTGAAAATTAATTGTTCTATTTTCATTTTAACTAAATTTTTAATGATTTATTTATTTAGTAGGGCTGGGTATCGCCAGCCATTTCATGATTCGTATCGCAATACACACAATATCATAATTGGATCATGACTGGTACTGTGCCAAACATGCAAAAGACCCAAAGTGTCAATGAGAGAAATTTCATTCTCTCTAGCGCCTCATAGAAGCTGTTTTTACTGCACTGCAAAACGCCAGTCTCAGACTTTGTGCCTATTTATTATTAAATTGATGGACATGACTTGAATCAGTGTCAGGAATTAACTTTTCCATTGAGGGGCAACATTTGACCCCTAAATTTGATTTCCAGGGATTTTTTTTCCCTTTGTGAGGGCATTTTTATTTATATAAAATTATACAGTATGCCATTCTATATGTAAAATACTAAACTGCATCAACTCATTAAAAAAAATGTTATATTAAATTAATTAGATTACAAATTAATATTATATGCTGTATACATTAAATATGATTAAATAGTAATATGCAATAATGAATGTCTATTCATATTCTTTCCCATAAAATAAAATCAACTTACATTTCTGTGTTAATATGTAACTAGACCTAGAATAAAACAATAACTACATAAAAACAAAACAAAACAAAAAAAACATTTATCACATATTTTGCCCTGACATTTTTCATTTCTAGGTCATATTTGTCACTTTCGTCGGCTTTACGCTGAGCCCCCCTTTATAACTGACCCTAAGATGAATTCACGAATAGTCTAATAAAAGTATAGATACAGGGATCTAAACACTTGATACAATATAGTATTTGTCGATCGATATATCGCTGTGGCTGAAATTTTTAAATGATTTACACTAGCTTGATCATTTTTCGTGTTTGGCTGGTTCGTGGGGCACAGAGAATCTTTTTTATTGTTACATGCAATCGTGTTACTACAATAATAGATTGGCGTACAACGTCTTATTTAAACTGGCCTGCATATCAGATGTATGTTTTTAGCAATTTTATGTATATATACTATATTAAACAGTGTGATATTTCGGCATTATATCCACCTATCGGCCACCCATATCGGCTTCGGCCATTAAAAAACCCATATCAGTCGACCACTACAATATTTAGTAGCAAGAAGTATTGTGATATATATCGATATATGATAGAATCGGCAAAGCCCTATTATTTAGACATCATTTTGATGATAAAATGTAATTAAATTGTTGAATACTGAATCAGAAAAAAAAATAAAGGATTTTATAGGGCCCAACATGTTAATATAAATAGATGCTTCTGTTCATTAAATGCACTTGCCCCTTACATTTGCAAAAGAATCCTTATTGATAGACAGCCTTGCCCTTTACATATGAAAAATGTTTATATTGTTTTTCTATTTTTTGACAATGTGAGAGCTAAAAATAACTTCTTTTTTTTTTTTTGCAATACTGTCTTTTAAGTTACAGATGCTGAAACCAATAAAATTTGCAGGTCAGCTCTCTTGGTTTTGTTTATTGTGATTATTATTTGTTTTTTACTGTGAAATTATTATTTTTTATATATTCATTTTTTTTATTTTCTCCCCAATTTAGAATGCCCAGTTCCCAATGCACTCTAAGTCCTCGTGGTGGCGTAGTGACTCGCCTCAATCCAGATGGCGGAGGACGAACCTCAGTTGCCTCCGCATCTGAGACCATCAATCCGCGCATCTTATCACATGGCTTGTTGAGCGCGTTACCGCAGAGACATAGCGCGTGTGGTGGCTTCACGCTATTCTCCGCGGCATCCACGTACAACTCCACGCGCCTTTTGTCAAAGCTAAAAGTGACTTCTCTGATGTCTTATTTTAAAATAGCAACTTTACCAAAAAACACACACACGCACACAAAAAAACACAGGTATTGTATCACCGAGTACCGAAAACAAAGCATTGGTATTCCTACTCGTTCTCCAAAAAATGATATCGGGACATCCCTATCTACACTGTTTCATTCTGTGTCTTAGCTCTGCATTGTGTCATGGCTACATTACAGCAAGCTACATCTTTTTGAGTATACAAATTGCACTACAGATCTGTACTTTTTGGCAAGTCAGCAGTATGGAAAAGGATTAGAAGAGGGTAAGCAAAACATATGTGTTTATTATCATTCGAAGAGAAAAAAATGTAGTGGCAAAATGTTAATACAAAATGTTTGTTACATATTTGTATAAATATCCAGCAGCATCGGTGTGGGGTGGCTTGGAAAAATATTGATGCAAAGCTCTCCAAATCTAAGTTTCAGCCTGATTAACATGCATGTGTATGTATGTAGTACCTGATTCTATAAGTGAAGAAAAAGTGTGGTGGATGGACTGAACTGAGTTCTGGCAGGAAGGAGGTAGAGACGGATATGGTGATGTCACCAGTGGTTGCCACACAACGCTTGTCATGCACATACCTAAAAAACCACAAAGAGGGATAAAATGTAAATTGGCACATAATTGGCACTCATTATATGCTTTTGCTGACATAAGTGTGTAATTGTTAAAAAACAAAAGATGGTAAGTAGACAACCTGAAAATCTGGTCCCGAATGATGGGGTACTCTCCTGTTACGACATGATCTACATAAGAAGTAAACCACTCAGTAAAGTTAGAGCCTGAGAGAATGAGAAGGAGAGAGAGAGAGAGAGAGAGAGAGAGAGAGAGAGAGAGAGAGAGAGAGAGAGAGAGAGAGAGAGAGTTCAAATCATCTCAACTGGTCCTTAGGACTGAAATGCATTGAATACAGCCTTTTGGTCTCTGTTACCCGTAATGAACATGTCAATAGCAGATGGATCTTGTGCCAGCTGATCCTGTGAAGAAAAAGCATAAAACAGAATGAGCAAGAGGTGCTGTGATACACAAGACAAGAGCGCCTCTCATTGGTTACACTGCAGCAATGCAAGAATAATCCCACTGTTTTATCTAGCTCTGGAGCACCCCATGTGCACAAGCAGAATCGCAGTATGATGTGAACTGCTTCAGCTCTTTTTATCCATAAAAACGCAGTTTGACCCAGTATGGGAGAAGTTTTTAAGTGTTAATGTGAGTTAGTGCGGAGGCTCTTCTTCAACATTTTGCATCATTTTGTTTCTACTACATAACCTCTGGTTGCTTCCATAAATCATGGAAGAGGCTGTGGCCTGTGTGTGGTGATCTCACCGGGCACTGATAGAAGATCTCACTGCGTGATCGTCCCTCTGTGCTCTCCAGGGCCATGTACTGGCTGAGGCCGGTATGGAAACAAAAAGTGAGGGGAAGACATTGTCTCATGCCTTTCCTCTGCTGAAATCCCCCTGATGCTGTCTCAATATCCAACAGGTCCTCTGAGCGATAGTGATTGGACAAAGCCATGCTGCCCATCAACCTGTGGAGGTTAGGAGTGGTGCAAAGTGTGTTTTTAGGACCAACCATTTACATTACATTTACACTGATGCATTTAGATTTATCCAAAGCAGTTTGTGTGTTCCCTGGTAATCGAAACCATGATCATGTTGTTGCTAGCACCATGCTCTAACAGTTGAGCTACAGGAACTCCAATCACATTGAGGGAAGCTTGTACACTAACTTATATAAATGTTATTAAAGTTATTTATATCATGTCGCTTTAAAAAAAAAAAAAAAATGCAAATCTTGATTTAAAGTTCTACATGCAAATCAATAAACCAGTAATGCAAGAAAACTATGTTTCCACGATATTTTGAAATTATTAGGGTTTTGTTACACCATCAGCCATGCACACACTCCTGACCAAATGCTGAAAAAGGTGTTTGCTTGCAAAGCAAAATTCGGTTAAACATCTAGGTGCGTTGATCAGGTTTTGCTTAAACTGTATATGATCTTTCCACATTAAAAGAACACCCTTTTTACACTTGGCCACTTCATGCGTTTTTACTGGTCAGATTGCTATCCGATTGAAAAAGCTCATTCCATTTACACTTGGCCACATCAATGTGTCTCTGCCAAATGGATATAATGTATGGGCATGCTGTGTTTTACCCCTCAGGGCTTGTCGTAGATAAGACATGTCATGCGCATCAGCTGTGCTCATGTCAGTGTTTAGTTTCAGTTTCATCATCAATCTGCATCAGAAAAATGAGGAAAAAAGTTCTGTTTCTCCTTCAACATGCATTCATCTCTTTCTTTGTTATTTACTGCATGACGTAAGCCTTATGCAAATACTTGGTGACAGCTGCTATGTTTCACATTTTTCCTATGCTGAAATAGCGCTGCTTGGGCGGGGTAAAGTTTACATATGTGACTTGAAAAGCCAGATGCATTTACATATGGAATGCGTCTCAGACCACCTCCTGAAGTGGTTTGAGCGATCGGATTGCAATTCGTCTCGAATGTGTTTCGGAGGGCATTTACACCTGGTCTTTTCGTTATCGGATAGCTATCCGATCAGTGAAAACGCATGAAATGGGCAGGTGTAAACAGGCTCTTAGGCATTTGTGTGACCTTTCATGTTGCATGTGTAAGAATAAATGGTTTCAGTTAGCGCGTTTACATGCACATTTTTAGACCTATTATGCTTAATATAATGACAACGTGTGTGGTTATTTAAACGCATTAAACTACGTCCCTTTATCTGTGTAAGGTCATAAATGACATAAGAATAAACAGATCGACACAAGTAGATTTTTGCCCATTACGCCAATTTCACGTCACATGTAAACACCTTTACCGGCATTCTTACTGGCTTATCCAATGCACGCACTTGTTGAGCGCATGTCTCTTCATGGTTTGACATCAAAAGTGGAGAGTAGCACAATTATTTCAAATGTCATGTAAATGTGGATTTTTTGCTTTGCCTGATTTTTGGGGGTTAACAACATATTGGTGTGCATGTAAACAGGCTCTATGTTTAGGCTGACAAGACTGAATATAATGAGGCGCTTGGTGGCTTACTAAAAAGAGAGACAAGTCTTACCCAGGGACCACCAGTTTCTGCCCATTATGTATCCTATAGGAGCAACGGTAGTCATTAGGAAGCTTGCAGCCAATCTGAGCTTCAATGTTGTCTAGCTCCTCCTCCTTCACTCCCTCTACACAAAGAAAGGGAAACAAAACACTCAATTTTATTTTAAAAGACAATCCACCACAGCTACCAGTGGCCACTACTCATATTATAAAAATTAACACCTCTAAACAGCAACAATGTTAATGCACTTTTCCATGACGCAACATGCAGTTTTTCAAAGCATGGATGACTGAGTAATCGTATGGACAAACCTTTCAGTGAAGCTATCATTCGAGGGCATTTCTGAATCAGGTAGTTCTTCAGGTCATCCCATGATTTCTTGAGAGTGCTGTAGTAGTCAATGTAATCGCCCAGATCAGCATAATACTCCCGAAACAGCTCCTTCCAGGTCAGGCCTCTCTGCACTTTATCTGACCTAAAAACAGAAAGACAGTTGACTCATAAACACTAAAAAAAATGATTAGATCAACACCACATTTTGATTACATTACAGTAAATCAAAGAATGCAAGACATAGGCTTGAAAGGTAAAGGAATGCTTCTAACGAGTGAACTTACTCCGTAAGGAGCCAGTGCTTCTGACAAAGCCTCTTCCATAGCGGGTTATGTCCTGTCAGCTCATTGAGTCGACGACTTACAAAACTGCAGCTGAGAAAAGAACAGACCACATTATAAACATCAAAAACAACCATCCAGGCACCTTTGGCTGCAGACTTTACATGGGATAAAACCTTTTGGTGGATTTCATAATTAATGAAAGTGGTAAACGTTATAACTGTGTGCCTAATGCTTGGGTGTCTAAAGAGACTTTACAGTAGCTTTAAGAAGTAGTGTGTAAAACTTCACGTGACCCTCATCTCTCTATTACCAGGCCAAAACATTTATCAACAAAGCAACTTTCAGCTTAAGATAGCAAAAGCACGAACAGCTGCTGTCAGGACATGCATAGTTGTTGTTACCTGTTATCTATTTACTGTTGCTGCGTTAGCCACTTTTCGCACAGACAATAATGTCAACTTACATGAAGTAATGCGCTTTAATTTTCCTTTTATCTTTAAAAAACCATACAAATGCCTGTCTTTTCATAGTGATTTAAACCTGACATTTTCGTCGTAGAAATCATGTCTGTATATTCAACTCAATCAACCACTTGCTTGAGTAATGTAATAACAAGCTATCCTGTTAGCACTGCCAGCTAACTGTGCAGCGGATATTCATTTTCAAGCTCATTCATGGAACAAACAAGCATGAAACTTGTTTCCTATTCCACGGAATGACGGAATAGCTCGAGCGAAGATGTCTACCTGATCAGATCCCTGAAGTCCAGAAATGACAGCACCAGCATTAAAGGATCCGACGGTAAGTTGTCCAGGCTGAGCGTTACGGACGTTGCCATCTTGGTAACGAATTCAGAGCTGAAGCCCCGCCCCCTTCACTGAGATGACAAGAGGGCGTGTCCGCACGCTGCTCTGTTATCAAATAAGCGCACATGTTGAGGTCGCAACACATGACTGTGAAAGACAGCGAAGAAATTTAAGACTACATAAACATAGAATTGCTTGAGAAATGTTCTATACTTGTTCTGACATATATATATATATATATATATATATATATATATATATATATATATATATATATATATATATGGTTTGATCTTCATCTAATATACAATAATGAACAAACACAATCTGTTTTAACTAATAACACAAATGTTTGTAAAGTTCATGTACATATTGAATACACCATTCAAACATTCACAGTGTAGGTTGGTAAAAGTATGTGAACCTCTGAACTAATGACATCAACAAAAGCAAATTAGAGTCAGGAGTTGGCAAACCTGGCATCCAATTAATGAAACGAGATTGAAGGTGTGGGTTAGAGCTACTTTTGCTTATAAAAAGCACTCAAACATTTTGAGTTTGCTATTTACAAGAAGCATCTGCCGACATGGACCATGCCTCGCAAAAAAGAGATCTCAGAAGACCTACAATCAAGAATTGTTGTTTCAATAAAGCTGGAAAGGGTTACAAAGATATCTCGAAGAGCTTATATATTCATCTGTCCACAGTTAGACAAATTGTCTATAAATGGAGACGATTTAGTACTCTGGCTACTTTTCTTAGAAGTGGCCATCCAGCCAAGATGACTCAAAGGGCACACAGCAGAATGTTCAATGTTCTCTGTTCATGAGCCTAATATATGGAAAACATTAAACAGGCATGGTGTCCATGGCAGGACACCATGAAGGAAGCTGCTGCTTACAACAAAAACATTGATGTGTGCCTGAAGTTTGACAAAGACCACCTTGAAGTGCGTATGGCATGTTTGCCATCATTAAGGAAAAAATGAATTTCTAAGTTTATCAAGATATCCTACAGGATAATGTCAGGGTGGCAGCACTAGGCAGGGGCTGGTGTGTGCTTCAGCCTCTGCAAGAAAGTTCATAGCACCCCCGTAGCACCCCCAACAAATGTTTGTAATAGCCAGCAGATTATCCTCTGTATAAAGATTGTATGAAGAAACATTTTCCCTGACAATATTTTAGAAATCATGGCGTGTGTCCCATATTTCTGTCGCCTGTTTAGAATAAGAACTAGTGATGCCCGATTTACGAATGTGTGACAAGTTTCTTAACTCTCTCCAAAGGAGGAAGTGGGAGCCGGATAACAATCCAATTGCTTTTCAGCCAACACTCAAACACACAGCTTCATGCGTCTCTCTCTCTCTACCCCCCCATCAATTTGGGGCCGCACCTGTCCATGACCCAAGTGGAAGCCCAGATACCATAATTCCACCCATCCAGTTCCACACATTTCTTAGGGTTTGCCGTGAGTCCTGCCCATTTCAACGACTTCAGGACAGCCCTCAGATGCTGCAGGTCCCGCTGCCAATCGTTACTGTAAATAATGATGTCATCCAGATAGGCAGCAGTGTAAGTGGCGTGTTCGGTCTGAGGATTCTGTCCATGAGCCACTTAAATGTAGCCGGGGTCATGAACAAACCGAAAGGAAGGGTGAGAAATTGGTGTAAGCCAAACAGTGTGGAAAATGCAGCTTTTTCACAGGACATGGGAGTTAAGGGTACCTGCTAATATCCCTTTGTTAAATCCAGTGTCAAATAAAAGCGAGCCACGCCTAACCGATCGAGCAGTTCATCAATCTGAGGCATCGGGAACGCATCAAATTTAGACTCTGCATTGACTTTTCTATAATTCATGCAGAACCGGACTGAGCCATCACTCTTTGGAACCAACACCACTGGGCTGGCCCAGTCACTGTGGGATTCTTCTATTACCCCCATATCTAGCATGGCCTTTAATTCTTCCCGAACCACTTTTTTTTGTGCTCGGGTAACCAGTAGGGACGACTGCTTACCCCTGGGGTCGTTTCAATATAGTGCACTATGAGATTTGTACAAGCAGGAAGAGGCGAGAACACATCGGAGAATTCTCCTTGCAACCTGGCAACCTCCCTGACTTGTGACGGTGAGAGGTGGTCTCCACAAGTGACCGCGGTGACTCAGTCGATGGCTTTTAAGTTCACCTCGGGTCTGAGCTCCTACCTCTCCAGAACCACCATCGCCAAAGTCACGGGGTCCACCTCTCTCCATGGTTTTAGGAGATTGAAGTGGTAAATCTGATGTGCTCCACCTCCATCCATTCGTTTAACCTCATAATCGGTTTCTCCGAATCACCATGTGACCTCAAAGGGCCCTTGCCACTTGGCGAGTAATTTAGAGCTCGATGTGGGGAGTAATACAAAAACTTTATCTCCCGGTGCAAATTCCCATAGCCAAGTACCCCTATTATACAGCCGGCTTTTACATTCTTGAGCCTGGATCAAATTCTCCCGTGTTAATTGCCCCACTGTGTGGAGTTTTGCTCTCAGGTCAAGAAAGTATGAAATATCATTTGTGCTGTTTGAAGGTCCCTCTTCCCAATGTTCCCATAGGATGTTGAACACGCTGCACAGCTGATGCCTGTACAATAATTAAAATGGGGAGAACCCAGTGGAGGCTTGCGGGACCTCTCGAACTACAAATAATAGGGGCTCGAGCCACTTATCCCAATTTCAAGCGTCTTCGTGCACGATCTTACGAATCATATTTTTTAGTGTCTGATTAAATCGCTCGACCAAGCCGTCCGTTTGGGGGTGATAAACGCTGGTCCGTATCGATTTAATCCCCAATAATTCATACAGTTTGCGTAGTGTACGTGACATAAATGTTGTGCCTTGATCAATGAAGATTTCTTTCAGAATCCCCACTCGAGATTATTCTGAAGAGTGCCTCCACAACACCACTTGCAGAAATGTTGAGCAGAGGCACTGCTTCCAGATATCGTGTTGTGTAGTCCACCAGAACCAACACAAAACGATGCCCGCATGCCGTCCGCTCTAATGGCCTGACGAGGTCCACACCAATTAGTTTGAAGGGGACCTTGGTCAACCGAAGGGGACACATTGGCGCTCTTGGGATGGCCGGTGGATTCCCCATCTGACATTTACAGCATGTCGCACACCATCTGCGAACATCCCCATGAATGCCCGGCCAATAGAACCGGGCCATTAGACAGTTCAGTGTTTTTTCATGCCCTAAGTGACCCGCCATTGGATTAATGAGCTGACTAGAATAACATTTCTCGACAGCTCTTCAGTACTAAGAATTGGGTTGTATCTTCCTTTGTCTGAGCATCCTGTGTCACTCAATACAACCGATCCTTGATAATTGAAAAATACGAATATGTGTATTTATAACCTCTAAGGGCTGAGGAAGCCAAAACTTCCCCCTCCCTTACATCATTCTGATGTGGAGCTGACGTAGATGGCCCCGGCTCCGCCTCCCCCAGCCAGCAAATCGCAAACCACACACCAAGACATTTTGTATCAGGACCCATGCACACAAATTTCCCTCAATAAAGCAGTTAATGCTGGCCAGTTCACCCCAAGATTAGTGGATGGGTGAGGCTGGGATTAACCGCAGCCTCTGCACTATGCTTTTGTCCCCGAAATTGATTCATGACCATCACTAATGGGTAATTGTGAACGTCCCCATGCACACACCTTACATTCACCTGCCGGGTTGTATCCAATGCCTCAGATTGAATCAAGCTTTAGTGAATGGAGATTTGATTACAATCTGAATCCACCAAGGCTTGATATGTTCCCCCCTTTATATTCACAGGTATCCGGTATGTTCCTGCTCGATCGGGGGCAGTCTGTGGCACGTCGGGGACCCGGACCAATGTCTCCACCTTCATCATGGGGCATCCGTCCTGGAAATGCCACAGACCCCTGCAGCTCCAGCAGACAGGCCCAGAAATCACGTCCACACCAGCGGCAGCAGATTCACCAGCCTGTGGGGGACAGCGGAGCGGGTTAGGGAAAGCCAGCGAGATGAATGTCCCACGAGACCAGGGAACCAGTTTTGGGGAAGGAATTCCCCGTTTCCGGGGAGCAGGAACAGGACGAGTGGAAGGGGAGGGGGAGAAAAGGCAGAAAGAGGGGGAGGGAGAGAGAGAGTGAGAGAGAGAGCAGAGCTGGCTGTCCCCCAGATGCGCCGCAATATGGTCCTCAGCCAACTGGATCGCCTCCTCCGGTGACACCGGACGGTGGCACTGGACCCACTCTGCTGTCCCCATTGGCAGTTGGGAGACGAACTGCTCCAGCACCACAATGTTGATGACGTCGTCAGCATCGCCCTCCTCCTCAGCCAGCAACCACTGCTGGCAGGCATCACGGAGCTGTTGTGCAAAGGCAAATGGGTGTGCAGAAACGCTGCCAGTGCTGTTCTGGGCTGACCCATTGCAGGATGACTTTCTTCAAATCGGAATACTCCAGGATGTTGGCAACCGGGAGTTGTTGTGCCATAAGTTGGGCTTCCCCAGACAGCAGCAGTAGCAAATGGACACCCACTGTGAGCGTGGTCACTTCAGGGCTCTGGCCATGTGCTCTAAGAGCACCAGGAAGGCCTCTGGATCGTCCTGTGGTGTCAATTTCGTGAGCGTCACATGGGGTCTTGCTGCTGCTGGGCTTATGGCTGAAGTCCCCTCCTGAAGACCCGCCGGTCCTCCAATTGGGCCTGGAGGAGCACCTGGAAATGCTTCTCCTGCTCCTTCCGCACACACACACACGGCTTCTTGCATCTACCCCCCCCCCCCCCCCCGCCCCAGCACTCTGGAATACCCTTTTAAATGCTTCTCCGCTCTCACTGCAAACACAAAACAGCTGTTAGAGGTCATTTCTCACAGGTGTCAATCCTTACCCTACTCACTCTCTCTGTGTTGCTCGGCCACACCCTAACATCACAGGATGAATTACTCATTTGAGTTGATTACTTCAAAGAATAAGTCAAATGGTTTAGAAAAATGGTCTGAATCGTTCAGCAGTCGCACATGGCTGTACGCACTGTATCGTATGGAGCGTATCTCATGCTGTAAAAACATAAATTAAATAAATGGAACAGAAAACAACAAAGTGGAATATTTACTGTCATGATACACAGAGCAGATGAGGAGGTAAACTTAACTGTTGAAACTTTATTAAGCGCACTCACTCCAACTGCATGTCTCACAACAACTCTCTCTCAGTAATGGTGGAGCAGTCCCCGTTACCTAACAACCCCGGACCCTGCTTTGTAACAACCAGAGCCCTTATATCAAGGCGAGCCTACAAAGTTAGCAAAAAAAGCATAATGCAGCAGTCCCATAGACATTCTTAAGGCGGTTCACTGGCGAGGAGACAAGAGACAAGAATAATAAACTGCTTTTGTGTGGAACAGTGGCATAGCCAAGGGTCGGCTGGGGTGGGCCTGTGCTCGTCCAAATTAGACCCTGGTCCACCCAGAATATTAGAGGTTTTTCTTTGACTTCAAATATATATTTATAAAATAGTGTAAAATGCATAAATTCTGATTTCTGAAAGTATTTCGGAACTATTTGAATGCAGCGCTTCTCTGTTGTCAAGTAAAATCTGGTTAAAAAAAAACTGGGGTGAAAACTTGGCCCATTCATTTTTACTGAGGCCCACCTAAAAGTAATTTCCTGGCTACGCCCTTATGTTAGCACTTTTACTTCTACTTGAGTACTTGTTTTTTTTTTAAAGTAATTGTATTTTTACTTGAGTATAGTTTTTGACTACTCTACCCACATCTGCATTCCAAAGATGGCCGACAGTGTACTGACTTGCTAGAAATACTTCGTTTACAATCAACAATCCTTTTGGAGTGAACAATGTGTGGAGTTTACTACAATAAAAATTGCTGTTTTTTTAAGAGAAGTCATGGACGATTTTGGTGTCAATTTACGGCTCTCCCCGGTCATACAGTGATGGTGATATTTTGAATCAAAACCTGCAAGTGCATCCTTCGTTTGACAGCAATGAATAATGTTTTTATTAATTTCAACACCTGTGTGTGCAGCTTTTGAACAACTCAAGTTAAAGCCATTTTTCCAACCAAACAGTTATCAGAAAGTCTCATTGCATGTTTTTTTACATGTACATTGGAGTACTATTTAAATACCATGGTGTACATCAATGTGCCACAGTATTACCATCTGATACCATCACAATACCATGGTCCTGCCACAACAGGCAATTTAAAAAAAAATTTTTTTAAGGTAGCTGATTTTGAGAAACTTTAACTAGTGCTGGATGTGCTGTGTCAATAAGTCTTTTATCAATACTTTGTTGCCCGTAGTTACATTATTTGCTACAAAAGATATATACCTGTGAAAAGGTAAAAATGCTGCTCCTAAAGTCACCAGAATTAAATGTTTTAGTGCTGTTTTTGCAAAAAGTTTCTCCTAGGGGGAGCATGTCCCCAGACCCTCAATAAGGGTACACTGTTTTGCTGTACCTGTGCTTCAGACAGTAATGTAAAAAGCTTAAAACACCCCTGAAAGTGTGTTGCCTATTTTATTGAGGCTGCAGCATAGAGATTTCACTTCTACTGTCACCATGTGCAAACTGTTATTAATAAAATCGCTTGGCCATGCTGGGTTGGCCATAAGAATATGGCTGAGCTGAAGCAGTTCTGTAAGGAATGGTCCAAAATTCCCTCTGAACGTTGTGCAGGTCTAATCTGGAAATGCTTGGTTGAGGTTATTGCTGCCAAAGGGGGATTGACCAGTTATTAAATCCAAGGGTTCACTTACTTTTTCAACAGCAATGTGAATTTTTAATGGGATGTGTTCAAAAAAGACATGAAAGATTATAATTGTTTGTGTGTTTTTAGCTAACAAAGTGAAATTGAGCGGAGAGACTGCATAAAGCGAGAATTGCTTCTTGGGGTATATATTTCAGCATTCCCCCAAAAGACAGTTTTACAACAAGCCAAATAGCATTAAGTAATGGCTAGGCTTTTTAGCTTTTGTATTAAATGAAGACAACTCTGGAATTTATTCAATGGATTTTCACAATATCTTTTGCATTTGGCAGCAGTGAATTGTTTTCCTTTTTTCATCTCTAGATGGCCTCAGAGATCCATTTTTTCTCTGGCATCCTCAAGGTCAAAGAAATCAAATACTGTTGTAGATTCACAGCAGATTTTTTTTTTTTTTTTTTTTACCTTTTAAATTATAAAACAGCCACATGTTTTCTTAAAGGAATAGTTTACCAAAACAAATAACAATTCTCTCATAATTTAATCATCCTCATGCCATCCCAGATGTGTATGGCTTTCTTTCTTCTGCTGAACACAAACAAAGATTTTTAGAAGCATTTCTCAGCTCTGTAGGTCCATACAATGCAAGTGAATGGTGACCAAATTTTTAAACTCCAAAAACTATTTTTTCACTGTACATCTTGCCATTACAGTCTATAGGCACAATCATGATTTCAAGCTCGATTGCACCTCCTAGTGCTTGATGCATGTGCAGAGTGCTAGATGATGTCAAGATTTAGAGTGAAAATTTTGTTACATTTTGGTCTGTTCTCACCCAAACCCGATTAGATAGCTTCAGAAGACATGGATGTAACCACTAGAGTCTTATGGATTACTTTTATGCTGCTTTATGTGTTTTTTGGAGCAAAGATTTGGTAACCATTCACTTGCATTGTCTGGACCTACAGACCTACAGATCATACATACAATATCTGGGATGGCATCATTTTTGGGTGAACTATCACTTTAATAGTTTGTACATGTTGTACATTGATATAATCCAGTCTGTGTTGCTTTTCCGCTGTAGGTAGGTTAATGCTTGTTAATATGAGGAGGGTCCTGCATCAGTCACAATATGTGTAGAAGTGTAAAAAAAACAAAAAAAAAACAATCTATTTAAAGTGAGATTTAAATGCTTTTCTCTAAATTTTTCAAAATATGCGCTACTTGCACACAAGAGAGTGAAGAACATGATCCAAAACTATGCTCAGCTGCTTTGCTGACATCAACCCATAGCTATAATGTTTATGTAATATGCAAAAAAATAAATGTTAACTATTTAGAATAGTTATAATTATCATATTTACCTTAACCCAACCCAACCCTACCTTTATTCTTCTTTCGTGTGATTTTCTTTTTAGTGATTATTAAAATTATCTTAATAGTGTACTGTATGTACAGTGCATTCAGAAAGAATTCAGACCCCTTAAATCTTTTCTCATTTTGTTATGTTGCAGCCTTATGCTAAAATGCTTTAAATTATTATTATTATTATTATTTTCATATCAATCTACACTCCATACCCTATTATGAAATAGCAAAAGCCAGATTTTTGATAACTTTGCAAATTTGTTATGCAGAAAGACACTTGAAATTTAGCTCAGGTGTATCCCATTTCTCTGAATGTTTGTGTGTGTGTGTGTTGATTTTCTCCCCATTTTCTCCCCAATTTGGAATGCCCAATTCCCAATGCACTCTAAGTCCTCGTGGTGGCGTAGTGACTCGCCTCAATCTGGATGGTGGAGGACGAATCTCAGTTGCCTCCGCGTCTGAGACCGGCATCCACGCACAACTCACCACGTGCCCCACCGAGAGCGAACCACGTTATAGCGACCATGAGGAGGTTACCCCATGTGACTCTACCCTCCCTAGCAACCGGGCCAGTTTGGTTGCTTAGGAGACCTGGTTGGAGTCACTGGAGTCATTCCAACTCACAACTCCAGGGGTGGTAGTCAGCGTCTTTACTCGCTGAGCTACCCAGGCCCCTCTCTGAATTATCTCTGAGATGTTTCTGCACTTTGATTGGAGTCCACCTGTGACAAATTCAACTGACTGGACATGATTTGGAAAGGCACAAACCTGTCTATAGAAGGTCTCACAACTAAAAATGCATATCAGAGCAAAAACCAAGCCATGAGGTCAAAGGAACTGCCTGCAGAGCTCAGAGACAGGATTGTGACGAGGCACAGATCCGGGGAAGGCTACAAAAAAAGTTTGGCTGCATTGAAGGTTCCCAAGAGCACAGTGGCCTCCGTAATTCTTAAAATGGAAGAAGTTTGGAACAACCAAGACTCTTCCTAGAGCTGGCCGCCCAGCCAAACTGAGCAATTGGAGGAGAAGGCCCTTGATAAGAAAGGCGATCAAGAACCCAATTCCCAATCTGGTTGAGCTCCAGAGATCATGTGTGGAGATGGGAGAATCTTGCAGAAGGACAACCATCACTGCAACACTCCACTGATCTGGGCTTTATGGCAGAGTGGCCAGATGGAAGCCTCTCCTCAGTGCAAGACACATAAAAAAAGCACCTAAAGGACTCTCAGACTGTGAGAATCAAGATTCTCTGGTCTGATGAAATGAAGATTAAACTATTTGGCCTCAATTCCAAGCATCATGTCTGGAGGAAACCAGGCACCACTCATCACCTGTGCAATACCATCCCAACGGAGAAGCAAAGTGGTGGTTGCTTCATGCTGTGGGGGTGTATTTCAGCGGCAGGGACTGTGGGACTGGTCAGGGTTAAGGGAAGCTGAAGGCAGCAAAATACAGATATATCCTTTATGAAAACCTGGTCCAGAGTGCTCAGAACCTCAGACTGGGCCAAAGGTTCACCTTCCAACAGGACAATGACCCTAAGCATACAGCCAAGATAACGCAAGAGTGGCTTAGGGACAACTCTGTGAATGTCCTTGAGTGGCCCAGCCAGAGCCCGAACTTGAACCCAATCGAACATCTCTGGAGAGACCTGAAAATGGCTGTCCACCGACAGTCCCCATCCAACCTGAGAGAGCTGAGCTGAAGAATGGCAGAAAATCCCCAAATCCAGTCGTGCAAAGCTTGTCGCATCATACCCAAAAATACTTGAGGCTGTAATCGCTGCCAAAAGTGCTTTAACTAAGTACTGAGTGAAGGGTCTGAATACTTATGTCAATGTGATATTTCATTTTTTTTTCTTTTTATTTAATTTCCAAAGTTATCAAAAATCAGTTTTTTGCTTTGTCATTATGGGGTATGGAGTGTAGATTGATGTGAAAATAAAATAATTTAAAGCATTTTAGCATAAGTCTGCACATAATAAAATGTGAAAAAATGAAGGTGTCTGAATACTTTCTGAATGCACTGTACTTAGATGTTCTGCCAGTGTGTGAAGGTGAGTTCACTCATCTCTGACGTAAAGGCTGACGTACAGCCACTTTGGCTGGGGGGGGGCATGCAATGACAGACTTAACCCCTCCCCTTTCATTATCTCCCCTCTGTCTTTGTCTCTCTCTCTCTCCCTTTTGCCCTGTTTGCCAGGCTGAGTTGGCTTCAGACAGTATATCACACACACATGCTCAAGCACATGTGCCACTCTTCCTCTCACCACTAGCTCTCTTTATCTCTTATCTCCTCTCTCCTCCTCCTCTCTGAACATGGAAGCACATCAGTGAAGAGTGGATTGTTCCTTCTCTTTTCTCCCGTCATCTCCTCTGCACTTCAGTCTGTGTGTTTGGGCGTCTGTTCCTGGCTGGGGATGCTCGTGTCTGTGACAGCGCTTTTGGGGGCAACTCTAGGTACCGTGTCTGGAGTGCTGACACTGTGCGGTCTCTCCCTGCTTTGCAAGATATTTAAGAAGGGGAAACTTGAGAGAGGAGAAGATACAGACCCAGAGAAAGCCAAACCTAGCATTCTGCACTCTCTCACACAGGTAAGAGTCAAACTCACACACACAGACATGGACTCTGGAACGAAAGAGCCAAGACCAGCAACCAGATTTGACATTTAAGGACAGATACAGACAAATCTGCTTGGACAAGCAAGAGCTGTACACAACACATACTGTAAAAGGAAACAAAATACACAGTAGGAACCAAGCACACACTGAAATGTGCTCTGACTCACCTGAGTGAAAGGATGGAAGTAGTGCTTACATAATGCAGGTTAGCTCACTGAGGCAGAATCAGTGATACTATAGTAAAACTGGTATGAAAGACTGAGAATTTTTAGGATGTGTCTGAAAAGTCTTTGCTGGATAGATATGTCAAAGAATGAGTCCACATGCCTCTAGGGAGGGAACATTTTTGTCACTAACAATTGTGAAATTGTGTACTTATCTCTGTACAATATGTTTATATGGTAAATACACGGCAAAAAAATATTTTGATGGCTGCATATATGGGACCTTATCTCACTCTTCTGCAGTTTTATTACTGGTGCTTCACGTAATTAGGGTCAGAAAGAAAAAGGGGCTCTGATAATTTTGAAATGCATTAGCAGAGGATGCTGTTCAGTGACTTCTTATTTCTGATACTGTCCCATTTAAGCCATTTTCATTGACATTTTACAACCAATTGTTTATAAATAATTATAATATAAGGTTGTTACGATCTTAATATGGAGAGAGAGAGATGGACAACCGGGAAAAGCGATGGACAATCTGAAAGGGCTATTACAAAAAAAGTACATTTCAAAAATAGTCTATTGGTATATTTTCTTATTCTATCACAGTTATGAATCTTCATTTTGCTCTATGGCAGAATAAGAAAGTTAGCATCCCTGTTTCATGTTGGGAAGACCATTCCTCTTCAGGTATCATTTCTGTCCCTCTGAAAGAAATATTGTTATCAAACCTGCATATTAGAAGAGAAAGAAGGAAATCACAGCTCTCAGATCAGTATTGCTCTTTTATAGAACTCTCATAGTATCAAAAAACATTTCCCGGTTCAGTATCCAGTAACAGGCAGTTCATGCCAAATACAACCACACAAGGGATGTTGAGACACAAGTGCGTTATTATTAGAATCTTCTCCAGAGTGCTTTTATAAGAGTGTAACTAGTTCTTTGATTCTCTCTGAAATGAGGAAGGGGAAGCTATACGAATTTCCACCTTCTCTCGTCTTTATTGAACAAGTCACTTTTCAGTGTCACCAGAAACATAATACACACACACAAAGCACACACATACAAAGCAAGTGTGTGTTACTCCTCTCCTCCTCTGTGGCTCTCAGCTCCCCTTTATCTTTCTGTCACCTCTCATTGCAACACAGAACAGCTGTTAGTCACATTGCTCAGAGGTGTAACTCCTTACCGCTCTCATCTCCCGGTCTTGCTCTCCATTCACAAATTGGCACTCAACCACGCCCCCACATACACAAAGAGATAATTAGATTAAGAATGATTTGTACTGACATTCATACATATACACAGATAGACACGCTCAACATACACATGCACAATCAGACACGCTCGTGTACACGCATAGCCTACATACTGGTTTTGTGCCACCTCTTTGTGCATCTGCCATGCTTTCCCTGAACCGGTCCTGAATCACAACTCACATATCTGCACACACGCACACACACACACACACACCATCATCGAAACCTTCTGGCATTTTTACATTTTCCTCACACACAAAAAAAACCAAAAAACATAATTTAGTATGTTTTTTAAGCCTTTTGAAATACGAGGACACTTGAGGTGTCCTCATAAACCACATTTATAGCATAATACCTTCGTAATTACCAGTGTGTAACCTATAAAAATGACCTTGTAAACCATATATACATGAACACACACACACTCTCTCTTATAATTTGTGAATATTTATATGCAGTTGTGAATATAGGCCAGGATATGTTTGTTCTGAAGGAAGAGAGATTTAGGAACATCAACAAGAGACATTAAAATATGTCTTCATTTTCCAATTAGGTCTGATCTTCACACTATATCTAACATCGGTCAACCCTGTCCAGTCTTTCTCTCTCCTTTATCCATTCTCTGTTTCTCCTGTAGTCCACAAAACATTCACAATAAACCTATACTGCTGACAGATGGAGATAGAGCTGAATGCTATGTTTGTGCTGAATTCTAGAGAACTGTATGTTAACAATTATATTTAGTGTCAATGCCAGTCTCATGTCTGGTATGTAAAGTAGGCAAGCACTGTTGTCTCATTGCACCAGTATAAATTATTCATGAAGATGAAGGCGGGGGAAGCTGGAAAGAATATAAGAATATTCCATCTCAATTCTTTCTTTGTGCACTTGGTAGGCATCATCATGATAACTGCCCACCTGGGGGAAATGGAGTGCTCTTGTACTGATTTTTATCATTCATGCTTTTTATGTCAGACTCTACACATCAAACCCCAATGAAACAGGTGCTTAGCAAGCATGTGCCATTGAGTAAAATGCAGCTGTCTCAAGAATATGACATTATAGGGTGAATAAAATCATGCAAAGTGCAGAAAATGTTTGAATATTAAGAGGATCTAATATGTAAAAATTAATTCTACGTATGAATAATGCGACAAATCTGCTAATATTGACTGGCCAGTTTTCCCTCGGTGGATTTTCTTTTTTTTTTTAAAGCTATTTTTCAGTTCCTCTGGCTCTGAGAATGACTGGCGCTTAATTAATGAAGTGTGATTTATTCATTCATACTGAGATGTTTGATTTATTAACCCTTAAATGTATGGGAATTTCACCAAATACTCTTACATATTCGGGTCTTTAGAGACCCAGCATGTATATCTATACAAATGGAACTACAAAAGACCCAGATAGTGTCACATTTTTAAAATATTTTCAAGACAAATAGAAAATAATAAAATAATATATATTTTTATATATTTTGATGTTTTATTTTTCATATATCAAAGAGATAATGCATCAAATCAGGACAAATTTAGGACAGGATTCATTACTTTCATACTGAAATTTCATGAGACGCAACTGGCTGTCAAACACATATTAAGCTACACATAACACATAATCTACACATAAGATACACATAAACTACCCATAAGTTACTCATAAGAATTTTCTTAGGCACTTTTTGTGTCTAAATAGATGCACAACTAATTTCAGTTGTACACCCAACTGACAATAGTCACATCACACTGTTCATGTGTTACACTTGCTGTAGTTTACTTCCATGTTGTTTCTTCATCAAATAGCAATGTCAAATGTAAATCAAGTAAATCACTGAAACAGCAGTGCCACTTTGAGGAAAAAAATGCATGTATATTATGTATGTGTTGTAAGGGGGAATTCTGGCCCAAGGACGGTATCCAATGGCGTGGCTGAAGGTCTCTTGCGTGTTCTGTCTTATCGTGTGCGACATTAAATAATACTTTGATTATTTGATTTGAGTTTCATGTTTTTTATTAATCTTATCATTAATTCTTTTCTTTATTTCATCTGACTCCAATTATGAAAAACCTCGTTGATGTATCTATGCTCTGAATTTTAGTAATTCTCTCTTCTAGACTGCATTTGTTACTTCAATGTTATTTGGCTCCTGTGCTGGTCAGACACAGGTCCTTTAACTACAAATTCATCAGTTTCAGATATTAGTAAGTTTTAGACTAAGTCCTTATAGGTTCGCGGCTTTATCCGTTTAGTCTTATTTGGCTAAGTTCTATAATAGATTCTCGGTTTACCGTTTAACCCCAGTCAATTAAGTCCTGTTTTACAGGTTCTCAGTCCTACATTTAGTATTTCCATTTAATTCTACTTGGCTAAGTTCTATTATAGATTCTCGGTTCACAGTTTAACCTCTTACATACTTAACTAATGGGTTACTTCTGAAGTAGCTTGATTAAGCCAACTCTGACCAGAGATTTGTAGTTAACAAGAAATATACTAGAAAACAGTCCTTCAGAATGAATCATAATAACAATTTATTTACCAGGTAATAGTAATACATTCAAACAATCCAATTAAAATAATAAATCAAACTCAAAGCTATCAGTGAACCAAACATAATAATATATTTAAAGTTGTATTCCATTCAAACATTTACCAAACATAAGAAATACAAATTGCAATTACCTGGTAGTGAAAAAACTACATGCAAACGACGAAGTATGGGAGATCTGATTTACAGATTCCTTCAAACATTTATCAATAATAAGAAATACCTGGTAGAGAAAAAACTGCATGCAAACGATGAAGCATGGGAGATCCGATTTGCAGATTCCCCGAGCTTCTCTGCCATCCTTCCTTAAGTACTGAACGATTCCATTGTTATTTCAGATGTGTGTGTTTGATGTTATTTAGGATTTGATTTACAATTTAGGGAGTTGTAAATCGACCTTTGATTGAGTAGGTTGTTTGATGTTTACAAAGAATACATAATTTTTATTTTTTTACTCTTCCCCTTATGCACATGTTTTAGTTTAGTGTGCAGAAATTGACAGAACCCATCCAGCCTCAAGCATCTTTGAAGTTCCCTAAAATCTACCGACCCAAATCTTCAGTCACTTCTCAAAAGGTAATAAACTACAAAGATCATGGACCTGCCAACGACACATCTGCAGCCAAGCTCGACACCTGTAACCAGGCAACAGGATGTGAGGATGTCTTCTCCCTCCCGTGGCAAGGTAAGGAAATGACGGCTAATATCTACTGGGCCATTAGAAACACAATGGGGGAGGCTGGAAGGTGTGGACAGTTTTCCTGTTCATTCCAGTCCACTTCGGCCAGTGGGAAGAGATCATCTTAATTCAGTCAATCTGAGAGCTAGAATCTATTTCAATAAAACTAAGAGTGGTATTTATTTATGGAGCTGAATTTAATTATTCCCTAAAAATACATAAAAGTATGAACAATTAGTCATAATTCCTGTTAAAAATTCCAACATCATTTACCTTAGAACATTCGAAGTAATGATCAAGGCCTGTGAATAAACTGACATTTACTCACCCACCAGCAAACACAGAAAAAGAAAGAGAGAAAGAGAGGTTTCTGTTCTTGAAAGAATTCAACATCAACGTATAATCCATTCATGAATAACTGTCATGCTTTTCTGGTTTCAATAATACAAAGGATTTTAATGAGAATGCTGGCTCCAGAAAATACTCTTCATGTATTGAAAATCGAACCTACTCTCATGCTCTTTTCCTTTACATCAGCTACTGCAGATGAGACACCCTGCACTTCTGAGCAATCCAATGCAATGATGAAAAGAAGCTCCATCCTATATCCCAAACTGCACTTCTCCATCAGTATGCACAAAGAGAGTGGAGAGCTACACATCTGCATTATAGAGGGTAACACACATGCTGTCTTGTTTTGTTCTGTTTCTAGAAAGATCACAGGTGAATCTGAATAGTAACACAGTCAGTGGGTGAAAATTGATCATTTGCCAACATGTGTTTTATAGGATGCATACAAGAAACATCCTGGATTGTTGTGGAAATGTTGTAATGTAGAAGTTATGTTGGTGTCAGAAGACTAATTGGCAACACAACCCTCACACATTTTCAAAGAGCAGCTTTTTACAAATTTTACAATCTTATCAGCAGCAGAAAGGTTATCTAAGTGACTCACGTAACACACACAAACACAGACTAAGGCCACGTCCACACTAATAATATGTTTTCAGTTGAAAACTCGTTTTTCAGTTTCCTAACGTCATCATTTCCAAAGAAAGGTTGACCGAATACAGTTGTAATGGTGTACAGTTATAACACTGTGAATATTTTCTTCTAATGGAAGTTTGATCTGTCATTATCAGTTGCACATTTATATTAGTATCCTCTCTCTGTTTGGGAAATTTGAAGAACATATAGTCCACATTGATAAGAAATTAGTAAAGAACATCTGATTTGGGGGGTACTCTTGCTCCTCTTTCATTGTGAATAAATCATTATTCCCGAGTGACCATGAAAGGAATCTTTCCTTGTTGTAATTATTGATTTGATTACTTTAAATTACATATTTGGAACTTGCTAGGATGCAAGGTCACTAAGAAATTCAGACAAACATGCAAGGGGTGTTACAAATGTGCCCGCTGCATAAAAAATATGGTTGCCAAAGCTACGTCTAGAGTTTCATTAGCATTTATTCAGTCAGAAAGCTTAGAAAAGTAATTAAGACAAATAAATGAATGAATGAATTAGAAAAATAGCCAGACAGATATATATTATGCATAGGTATGTATGTATTTACTGTATACACTGTCGGCCAAAAGTTTGGAATAATGTACAGAAGGAATTTGATACTTTAATTCACCAAAGTGGCATTCAAATGATCACAAAGTATAGTCAGGACATTACTGATGTAAAATACAGCACCATCACTATTTGAAAAAAGTCATTTTTGATCAAATCTAGACAGGCCCCATTTCCAGCAGCCATCACTCCAACACCTTATCCTTGAGTAATCATGCTAAATTGCAAATTCGGTACTAGAAAATCACTTGCCATTATATCAAACACAGCTGAAAGCTATTTGGTTTGTTAAATTAAGTTTAACATTGTCTTTGTGTTTGTTTTTGAGTTGCCACAGTATGCAATAGACTGGCATGTCTTAAGGCCAATATTAGGTCAAAAATGGCAAAAAAGAAACAGCTTTCTCTAGAAACTCATCAGTCATTGTTTTGAGGAATGAAGGCTATGCAATGCTTGTAATTGCCCAAAAAAAACTGAAGATTTCATACAAAGGTGTACACTACAGTCTACAAAGACAAAGGACAACTGGCTCTAACAAGGACAGAAAGAGATGTGGAAGGCCAGATGTACAACTAAACAAGAGGATAAGTACATCAGAGTCTCTAGTTTGAGAAATAGACACCTCACATGTCCTCAGCTGACAGCTTCATTGAATTCTACCCGCTCAACACCAGTTTCATGTACAACAGTAAAGAGAAGACTCAGGGGTGCAGGCCTTATGGGAAGAATTGCAAAGAAAAAGCCACTTTTGAAACAGAAAATCAAAAAGAAAAGGTTAGAGTGGGCAAAGAAACACAGACATTGGACAACAGATAATTGGAAAAGAGTGTTATGGATCTTAACCCCATTGAGCTTTTGTGGGATCAGCTAGACTGTAAGGTGCGTGAGAAGTGCCCAACAAGACAGCCACATCTATGGCAAGTGCTACAGGAAGCGTGGTGTGAAATGTCACCGGAGTATCTGGACAAACTGACAGCCGGAATTTCAAGGATCTGCAAAGCTGTCATTGCTGCACGTGGAGGATGTTTTGATGAGAACTCTTTGAAGTAGTTTAAGAAGTTCTGAAAAAAACAAATTCAAATTGTAATAGTAATTTTTCACGTTATTAATGTCCTGACTATACATTGTGATCAGTTGAATGCCACTTTGGTGAATAAAAGTACCAATTTCTTTCCATAAGAGCAAAATCTGTACATTATTCCAAACATTTGGCTGCCAGTGTATATGTGCAGTATGGATAGATAGATAGATGGATGGATGGATCTTGCTGGTATGCAATAAAATGTTCCTTCACCCTGAAAGATATCACATATGTCATGAAATAAGTGTCCTGAGATGTCTCACCAGTCTTTATGTCAGCACTAGACTGTGTAAACTTCAAACAAATATGTGACCGTGGGCCACAGTCACATAGAATCTGCATACAACATTTGCGGGTCAAAACTTTTGGTTTTCTTTTAAAACTATATTGAAAGTCATTAATAAGTTCATACATGTAAAAAGACTGATATTTTTGGCATGTTAACTGACAAATATAAAAGCTATTATTTAATATGCACTTTTTAAAAAAAAAAAGTCAAAATATATATTAACTACAGCAAAACCAATGTGATACATGTGAAGATTTTTTTTTTTTTTTATCAACATGTTTGTGAAATTTTATCAAAATATAACATAATATTCAATTTATATTAATATCCAATGCAAGAATCACTGGTAATTTGAATGAATTGCCTGTTACTCATAACTGCTCAATACAACTTGGTGGTCAAAAGATATGAAACCAACATATTCTTTTTCAACTAAATATCATCAAAACAACTGTACAACTCTAGTATACAACATTAATACTTCTTTACTTTGTTTTTAAGCTACATTGATTCTGTTTACTTGCATGAACTGCTGAATGTTGATGCGTGAGTATGCTGTCAGCTGGACAATTTCCTGTTTCAAGTTACACTAATGTGTGCATGAACTTTTGCTCTCACCAAAACTACTTTAGGCAGTGGTACCTTTGATTTAGTTTATTTGTAATGTTTGTTACATCTGTTGTGTCTGTTTAGTACAGGAATGTGTGTGTGTATGTGTGTGACTGTATGTGTATGTGTATGTGTATGTGTATGTGTGTGTTTGTAAACAACATGCAGTCCCAGTGAGAGAAAAAAAAAAAAAAGAGCATGAGGGAGTGTGAGAAAGAGGCTAAATGTCATCTAATTCATAGATGTAAAAAGAAATTAAAAAAAAAAATTGACCCGCAAACGCAAAAGATGTAACAATTTATTTTTAAATGGTTGTATCTCTTAAAATGTATACAACAAATGTAAAAAATCATGTGTATTTTGATAGTCTTCACAAAGTCACAAAGTTTAATTCCTGCACTAAAAACTATGTGGTATTTAGAAATTATTATCTACCTCTATCGTGTCAAAAATGACCCGAACGCAATAGGAGGGTTAAGTAAGGCATTGTGACTTATTTAGCACATTACAAATGACTGTCTTGGAGTAGTGTTACAACATACCCGGTATGGGGACAGTTGTAACAAATGTGCTCCTTGTCTTCACACACTAATTGTGGAAAATAAAAACTTTGTACGCAGCTTTTTGACATTTATTTCGTTTGTAGACAGATAAAGGTATTTCATCTGAAAAATGGCATGTTAATTATGGTCAGTATTTGTGCTGTATAGAAAAAAAGATGTAAACTGTAGTCGATCTACCCTACTGCATGCAGTACAAAAGAGCGTTTTCGAAAGTCTCTGTTATTGGTAGAGAAAAAAGTTGTTGCAGTGTGGATAAGATGTAACAAACACAAACTTAGATGACACATTAGTTCTATTCTCAACTCCATTAAAGCTCCATAAAAAGCATTTTTCAATATATCACCAGATTTAAGCTGAGCGCTTCTCTTTATCTTCTCATGGCTCAGTCATGTGTGCTGTTATACACATAAACAGCAGTAGTGCCACTATACAGTGGTTTTGCTTGAGACTAGAACAGAGAGTGGTTTTGATATTCAAAACTCTTTGTAATTAAACCAATGTTTTCTTCAATAAAGGGCTCTTTCATGCAGCTTAAACCCTCTTAATCAGAGAATTACCATGTCAGTGGTTGCAGCCGTGACTGATACGCATCATTATCTGTAATGAGAATAAATCTGCTTTAAACTCAAAACCTATATTCTACTCATCCAAAGAGTAAAGAGAGCAAGAAAATCAGTCGTGCTGGCTGAGATTTATAAAGGAATGAGAAATGAGGAGTAATAAAAAAGGGAACAAGTGACACTTGATGCCTCTGTGGCTCGGAGGAGTTTCGTAAAGCCCAATTTGTCATCCTGCTACACATTATAATATAAACCATCATCGTTCAAGTCTTCTCTCTTTTCTTTTTCTGCAGCGGAGAATATATCAGTGGATGCAGGATGTGAGGGCTTTATCTCAGGGTGTCTGAGTGTCTCTGATGAGCAGAAGCACGCCCAGACTGCAGTGCACAAGCTGGCAGCACGAGTGGAGTGGGGAGAGGAGCTGGTGTTTGCCCTGCCCGTGGAGGGCACTGATTGCCTGGATGGAGAGGTGGTGCTCTCTCTTCACTGCTGTGATCGATTCTTCCAGAATTCTACTCTGGGTATCATGCACTTTAAGTTGGCTGATGTAAGCATGATGTTGGATGCTGACTGCTGTGTTGATTTACAGCCACCCAAACAGGTGAGGAACAATATTCTGTACATGTAGCATTCAAAAAAATCAGATGAGACATAAAGCCAAGAAAAGTTAAATAGAAATAACATTAAATGTTGCAAAAGAAATAATAGCTGTATGGGCAGGTAAAAATTATCAAGTTCAGGGGAAATGCATATAGTGAACTGATTTATATTTATTGGTTGAGCATGACGGCTCTATGAAAGTGTCAGTTCCTTATGTTTCTGATTCATCAATATTTCTTTAAAGTGTGTGTACCCAGTCTGACTGAGACCATATGCATGTGTGTGTGTGTCTGACAATGTAAGTAGTCTCAGGGTCTACTGAGAAATGGAAAAGTCAGCTAGTGTGAATCGTGCTGGAGATTAGTGTCAGAATGTCATTGATGGGCATGTGCACACACACATACACACACACAAACACACACACACACACACACACATGTTGGTGCGGCTATCATTATGAGGGCTCTCCATAGACATAATGATTTTTAGACTGTATGAACTATAGATTCTATGCCCTAACCCTAACCCTACCCCTAAACCTAACCATCACAAAAAATGTTCTGCAGTTTCACTTTTTCAAAAAAAACATTGTTTAGTATGTTTTAAGTGATTTGAATTATGGGGACACTAGAAATATCCTCATAAACCACATTTATAGCATAATAACCTTGTAATTACCAGTTTGTATCCTAATAAAAGTCCTCGTAAATCACCCAAACCCACTCACACACACACACACACACACACACACACTAAACAGCTACAGTATTTCCTTAATATTCCACAGGGTAATAATAAAGTACCATCTTAACCTATTCACTTTATACCATCTTTGAGGGTTTTGAGATCTGGACACGTTTGATGAGATTTATGCAAAACAAATATTACCTGAAAATTAGGCTATTTTGTGTGAGATGGGATGCTGAATGTGTGTTTATATGTCACATGGTGGATTTTCAGTGCATATATTGGCAGGAGTTCAGAAATAATTCACGATTTACTGTACATCCACAAAACATACAATTTATTACTCACAAAATGTGGCAAGAGAAGAGAATCTAGGAGTTTATTTTAAGATACATGCTTCAATTCAGTCTCTTGGGTACCAGCCCATACATGTTGGCATACACATACACACACAAGGTAAGCATGCACTCCACGCCCACTACTGTCTGATCTGCTGATGATGTCATAGACCTCCAGAGCAGGAGATCTTTATCTTCGTCATCACACCTCCCGGCGGAGATCTGGTTCCATCCAACACACTCACATTCACACACAAACCTGCCAGGAATTACTAAGTACCATTGGACTGCAGTGAGAAAAAGGAAGAGAGGGGGGAGAGAGAAAGAGAAATAAAAGGGGCTCAATTAAACAAGCGGCCTGTAAGGGGCTGGATGAGGGTTTTTTGTTTGTTTGTTTGTTTGTGTGTGTGTGTGTGTGTGTGTGTGTGTTTTGTGTGCATGTATGTGATGGCCTGTGATTATGAGGATGACGAAGGTTGTACTGGGTTGTATAAAAACACCACTCTAAAATATTTATTTGTTCATAACAGCAAGATGTTCACACACTCTTTTTCAATATTCACAGAGAATAGGGGAGGGTTATGACCTACACAAAGAGCTTGTATTTAGCACATGATTCATGTTTTATTATCCAGGATAGGCCTTTTGTTTATGAATGTAAGACCTTGGTCTCCTTTATTATATACTTCTAATTACAACTTAGTGGGGAGTAAACTGGGGGAGTTTCTGATACACATACACTCATGTATAGTATATGTGCAATGAATAGCATTTAAAATAATAAAGAGACTTTATCAGTATGCCTATTTATTTGCTAATATGTCCCAATCTGACAAGAATGGGTTTGATAAATCCTATCTAGTTAGAGCTGATTCAAAAGCACCAGATTACATTTACTTTGTGAAAGAAAATGTAATGTTCATTTTAGGCAGATGATTAAGTGGGGCTGACTGAAGGCAGTGGCAGATTTGTAATCAAAAAGGTCATGATGGTAATCAAATACCATCATTCAGAGTGTTTAACCTCAGTGTTGTGCTGACAAATTGGCAATTTATTATCAGCAACTTTTGACCTGAGAGAGGAGCTTGTCACATTTGCATGCAATTATTCACTGTACAGTCATAAGCCAAGTTAATTAACCCCGCAAAAAGAGAACTGTGTGAATATACAGTACAAATTCTATCTATATTTATGTATGTGAACAGAGCGAGAAAATAAGCAATAACCGGACACAAAATGATTTAAGGCTTTCAAGTCTGTTATTCCAAAACTTTGATCTAATAATTATTCCAAGATTTTGACCCAAAATATATCTGTCTTTTAAGAATTGTTGTTCCTGCTCCTTTCTCTACAGGAAGTGACATCATCATCTGGGGAGCTACTGTTGTCGCTCAGTTATCTACCAGCGGCCAATAGACTTGGAGTGGTGGTAATGAAGGCAAGAGGACTTCAGTCCAACAAACTAAAAGACAACATAGGTATTATACAATTTACCAACAACATACAACCATAACTGCACTCAACTCATTGTGAACATTTAAACAATCCCAAATCAACTATTATTTACATATGTACAATAACATCTGTATTATCCAACAAGCAGATGTACACAAATGAAAGCATACAGTTGTCAGGAATAAGAGAGGCTCAGGACCCAAACGCAGAGTTAAAATAAAATAATTTTCTAATTCAAACAAAGAGGCAAAAATCAAACCAAAACTCCCACAAGTGGGAAAAACAAACATAAACAACCCCATAGTGGAAAAACAACAAAGGGAGTAATCCAGGCTGAGGAAGAAGGTAAACGGGGCACAGGGCCGACCGGACCGAACAGGAACAAGGTAGGGGAACAGGACTGACAAGGAATGACCAAAAACACATACAGGACCGATTAGATCACAAGACTGGAAACAAGACGAAATGGCACTGGACAGCAAACACAAGGAGAATAAAATAGGGAGAGAAATCAAATGGGTTAACAGGGGACAGGTGAGGCAAATTAATTAATAATAAGCAAACAAGGACGCGGGGTATGACGTAAGACAGAGAGGCACGCGGCCATACAGAAATAAAACAAAGCCACATGCTCTCACAAGACAACAAAACACCCGAATGGCATGAGCGCACATCAGCAAGACAATAAGGCAATATACGCCCATGCCAACTGACAAACAAGACGAGAAAATGCATAGCAGCGCCAAACAAAGCGATGCCACACATTTTCACATTAAACAAAATCTGAGTGTGCAAACGTCATGTGATGCACACAACAGGTGACAAAAACAAGACAGGACACCTGTGCGAGAAGACGGCTCGCGAACCGGGCACGCAACGCAACAAGAGCGTGACACGAGGCACACCCATGTTCGCGAGAGACAGACAAACTATTGATGTGAGTGCATGCTGCCAAGATGACATATGCGCGATGCACCCACGTCAATAACAGACAGATATGGAGCACGAGTGTCCGGATACCGACACAGGCCGAAACCGAACCAGACAGGAAGTCAGGATCCAGACACCGTGCTCCCGACATGAAACAAGATAAACCGAAGAGCGTATGGCAGGGAATACAACCGAAACCGTGCACTCACACAAAGACAGACAAAGAAACACAAGAAAGACATGGGACGATGATGCCATGGTCCTGTCAGAACAAACCCAGACTGACAGAGTGACAGGACCATGACAACAGTACGTACTATGAATTCAATTCTAAGATGGAAATGGACCAGCAATTCAGCAGCTAAATGTATTGCATTTAGCAATCACATTAAATACATACATATATTTAAGAATACAATAATGACAATGTTTCAGGTGAAATCACAGAGTACTGTGCCCTGCATGTTCACTCATAGATCTATCGGTAAAACTGACCCTGAAACATCAAAATGCCAAGTTGAAGAAGAAGCAAACACGGCGAGTGAAGCACAAGATGAATCCGGTCTGGAACGAGATGATGATGTTGGAGCTGCCCAGCGAGCTACTGGCTAAATCTAGCATAGAGTTGGAGGTACTGAATCTGGCCAGTCCTGGGACCCTGCTCCCCCTAGGCCGCAGTATGCTGGGGCTCCACACCTCCGGCACGGGCCTGCAACACTGGAAACAGATGCTAGATAATCCACGCAAGCAAATTGCCATGTGGCATCCTCTGTACATCTAAGAAAACAGTTTAATATTCTCAAACACACTGGCACATCAATGCACCCCTATACACAATGAATGGTTAAATATGTGGTTGCACTAGCCCTGTGTAAAAATATGTAGTACTCAAATAAAGAAATGTAGATCCAATATAATGAGTGAACCCAGTTGTTATCACCTTGTAATATGTAATTAACTTCTCTACAGGGGTTACCGTAAAGCTAATGGAGGCAGTCACTGCAGTTCTAATATTATTACACAGTAATTTAAAGTATTGTAATGTAAGCAGTGCTGCATTTACGGTTCCTATGGTGTTGTTTATAGTGCCTGTTTAAAATACTCCATGCTATTTTTAACTGGTCGGTGTTGGAGCCATCCTCATCTCCCAGTACCCAGCTGTTAGATACAAAATAAGACTAAAGAGTACTCTCGATCAATATATGGCATCATAGTAATTGATGGCTGGGAGAGGCAGCGTTGATATTGTGATTGGCTCATATCTGTTAGGGAGTAATGCTTGGGTGGATCAGACTGGGGAAAGGTCAAACCATTGTATCCTGACAGGTTTGTCAGAAACAATGTCGCTCATAACTGTTCAATGAATAATCGCAACCAATTTTAGGTTAAAACAATCTCTGCTGGTTGACGCCCATATATGATACACAGGTATTTTGGACAGTATCAGAAAAGGCCCATTTCATAGTACAATCTGGCTTATTCAACTGATATATAACTGATTATAATATCCAGCAGTATAGTGCAATTCATTGTCTCAGAATGTTTCAAACACAGAACCCGATTAACCAATCTGACAAGTCAGTTTAATGTGGGCAAGAAAGCAGAACATTCATGCATAATTCATTAAGCTGTATTTGGCATGTCTCATTATCAGTTTAGCGACAAATAAAGCAATAGGTCCCAATTAATACCACCGTTTACAGGAACTGGAACAATGGAGCCCTGCACACGACTGAATAAATATACAGGGTCTTAAAAAGGATGAAAGGATGCAGGTTCAGTCCAAAGAGATGACTTGTTCCCAGAAAGTTACCTTATGTGTGATCAGGGTTGGGAGGTTTACTTTTGAAATGTATTCCACTACAGATTACAGAATACATGCTGTAAAATATAATTTGTAATGTATTTCGTTAGATTACTCAAGGTCAGTAACGTATTCTAAATACTTTGGATTACTTCTTCAGCACTGGTAGATTTTTTAACTTGTTTTGACTATAAAAACTCTGTCAGTACAGTAAGACAAAATACACGTTAAAAATATATTCTCTGAAAAACCTAAATATCTTATGTAATGTTGCTTCTAAAACAAGATAAATCAAATTGATCTTGTTTTAAGGATTTTTAGATATTTTTACAGTAAAAAAATTCAAAAATTATCATCAAGAATACAATTTTTGCCCTAATATCAAAGGTCTTACTAGAAAAAAAGAAATTATGATCTAATGTGAATTTTCTTGATAAAAAAATATGATCGTGCCTGGTAACATGTGCATGTAAAATGACTAGAATTAGCATTTTAGCTTAGCGTAAAGCTGACAATTTACACAAGGTTTATTTCTATTTCTTCTGCTCTAAACTTACTTCAAACTTACTTCTCTGTCTGCTCGTATGAATGTAACACTTCATAAGAAAGTGTTTCACCTCTGTTCAAATGTACTTTGGATCGCATCATTTACATGTATAAATGTTTTCCATCTGAAAGGACTAAATATTAAATGAAACAAATGACAATAAAATGCAAAGTAATCTCTTCAGTAATCAAAACACTTTTTGAATGTAACTGTATTCTAATTACCAATGATTTAAATTGTAACTGTAGTGGAATACTTATATTTTGTATTTTAAATACATAATCCCGTTACATGTATTCCGTTACTCCCCAACCCTGTGTGTGATTGTCTCTAACATTATTGTACTTTAAGTTTCTTTAGGTAAAAACTGTCTATCAAAAATACCCAACTAGAAAGGATACTCGGATTTGAAACCTAGAGTTGTGCCACTTAACAGGTTGCAGGTCCGAACACCAGAAAAAATAAATCAGTTATGCAGTTTTTAAATGTTGAATCTCATTAAACATGTTTATTCCATATGAACTTTCAAAACTAAATTACAAGTTGCTTCCTTTGTCTCTCCACTTTCAAGCCAAATTTTAGCCAAATACAACCAGCCCTAATTTATTTCAGAAATGTATTTTAGATTTGGATTTCAACAGGCAAAAAAATCTACAATGATTTTAGAATGCACGTTAGTACTTGATATGCCTAACAATTGAAGTCATACAATCCTCTTTAACAGTTATATTTATCAAACACAAATACTTGATAAATACTACAGCTATGACCACTGAATCCAAATGCCACTGTATGTATCAAATATATTGTGCTTCTTGGATATATATTGAAACTAGGCATGTGACGGTATCAAATTTTCACATCACGATAAATGCTGAAGCTTTTATCATGGTATACGGTATTATCGCGGTATTGAACTGCATTACATACATGGGTTAAAAGATAAACAAACGTTGTTGTTGTTCTCTTAATAACAAGTTGAATGACTTTTTTCAATGCCAAACTGGTCTTTTAAATGAACAGATAACAAAGAACTTTGAAAAGAACCCTGAACATTTAAAACATTTTACAACTAATTGGCTAGATCAATAGTATGCACGTTTTGTTTTTTGTTTTTCTGGATAGCAACCCAGTTCCTAATAGATAGCTAGGCGCTAACTACAAATTTAATAACCTCAAGTTCACTCACTTTTCCTGTGCTGAAGAGTATTCTGAGTGAGTCTTGATTTTGGACTTTTGTGGACTTGTGGACTGTTTCTGTCTGTTCACTGAAGTTGGAGATTTAAGAGGACTGTTTTTACTTTGTTGTACTTGGTCCTGTTTTCCACTCGTGGGGTGTGTACCTTAGTTTTCTTTTGTTTGCCCTGTTTTCACCCCTCGTGTTTTCTGTCACGGTGTTTAACGTACTGTTCCAGCCACAAGTAAAGCCAATAATGCAGGTTTTTCTCTCCGTGGACTGCCGCATTTAACGCTGTGTTGCTTTGTTTTATTAAACTTTTAAAAAATCCAATCGCTCCATACTCATTTGTCGTGGCCACGCTGTCTTTGTAGAGTTTGTGCTGCAAATCATGTAAAAAAATAAAAATAAAAAAAAGTATACTTCCACACAATCTCTGAGAGACGGGCTTCAAAGTTATCCATTTTAACGACATTAAATTAGGTAACAACTCCTTAGATGGCACGTGCGACTGTAAATAAAAACAAAACGTCACATCCAAACCACACCCATGATTAGTTTTAACCAGTCATCAATGCTCTTAGACCAGCCGAGTTCTCTTGAGTCAAGAATTTCAGATGTACGCAAACAGGAGAAATCTCACCAAACGAACACCTTGGCAGAACAAAAATGTCACTGCACTTTGTCATCATTTGTTGGCGAACTAAGCGAAGCCTGTTCGCCCAGTAAGTATAAATTAGCCTTTAGTTGTCACTTAGCTTAGAGTTTTCTCTCTCAGTTTTCAAAAACAGTATGGAAAAATGAAGAAAACTGTCACAACTTAGCTTTATCTCACTGGATTGCACAGGATGATTGTCCCGCAGATGAGCGAACATGTTGGAGGTGTTCCCGTGTTTTGCTGCCACATGTTTTACACAAAGGGAAATAATCTTCGACCATCAATCCCTCTGCATTTTTATGGGACCCAAAATACTTCCACACTTCCGACTTAAATCCGATAACAAATTTGTGCATGTTAATTACCGTGATATACCGTATTACCAAATACCATCACATGCCTTGAGACTCATTTAATGTGCTATAACCCACACAGTGGTAACTGAAGAAAATGGCAAGTCAAAACAGAACAAAAAAATGACTAAAAACAAAACTTACTAAACAGCAGCTATAAGCAGGTATTCAGCTCAGTCACAGATATTTGCTGTAACATTATTTGTAGTGTGTGTGTTTTAGTGTTCTCTGTTTGGTGTGACCTGGTGACTATATAATCTTAAGTCAAGTCAGATCATAAATTGTTCGTCACACACAAGCATTATATTAATTCTGATATCATTGATGAAAAGGCAGGGTGATGCACTTACATACAGGGTTTTAAATTCTGTGCAACGTTTAATTGCTCATAATTTAGTTCATTAACAGATCAAAGAAATATCAGGCATGTTTCAAATATTTTGATAGCAAATTCAAGCTTTAAAGATGTTTTTTATAAGTAGTTTCCTTGGGTAGCAATAAAATAAAGCACTGTAAATTTTCCATGCTGCATGACCTGTGTTCTGGGTAAATACATTAGATAGATACCATTATTAACTGGACTATTAAAAAAATCATATAATCTATTCAGTGCTGACTTTCTGCACCTGTTCATTTTGCAGAGAAGCATGATCTATGTTATAATCATAAAAATCTGACCCATTTATGTATCTTTTAACAGTCTTAATTTCATACTGATAGAAACTATTTTTATTCTTAACATATGCTTCTTTTTGTGAAACCAAAAGCCTTGTGATGGTGTGAAATAAACATTCTTTTCTTTAAATATTTTGATGTGATGTGTGGTATATGATGTCAGTGATATAACTGATCTCTATTTATAGAATTGGTCAGATTTGATGTATGACACACAGCTGAGCGAGGTCAGGAAGTGACAGCTATCCAGTCAGACAGCCCCTCCCACAAGCAGCAACAAATGAACTCATACTGATTTATATATCAGAGAGAGAAAGAAAGACTGGAAAACAAAATGAATCTAGTGTGTAAACACAGGTGACAGTAGCACTTGATCACAGCATATTAAAGCCATCTGTTTACCTTGCCCTTTCTTTGTTCTCATTCTTGTCTTAAAATAATGATCAATCATCAATAATATTCATGTATTCTTTGGTGGTATAAGTGGGCACGGCAGGGCACAGTAGTACAATTATTATTGTGTATATATACAGAACGGACACAAATAGTCCACTGACTGCTGCTCGGCAGCCTTTAAAACGGAACAGGATTCATTAATGATACACCAGCAGAAACTGCAATTCATCACTGATGAGCTTCTTACATAACCCCACTGATAAAAAAAAAAAGAAAAATTCCCACCTGCTGGATATTGCCCTGCCAGAGCTAAATTTTGTTGTCTCTTCCTGGATGAACTGTGTGTGTGAATGAATGAATGAATGAATGAATGAATGAATGAATGAATGGAGACATAGTTGCACACACTAAATGCAACATTAAAAATTACTTCAAGTATGCTTTCATTTGTAAGCATGGTTATGAACATGGTCTCTGAGAGAGAGAGATATGATAAAAGATGATAGACCAAACGCAGTGTTTCTGCCCTATTTCAGAAGATGGCTTCATCATGAATTTAGGAGGCCTGAATGACTAATACTAGGCTTATTGATTAGGGTTGTGCTTTCCTAACAAAATTAGCTCTTTAGTGTAAGTAACTGTGAATTCACAAGTATGTTTTGTTCAGATATTGTTTAGATATTCAGTAGCTCTAACTTGTGAAAAAGGATTCTCAGTCCTGAGAGATGTATTTTGTGTCCTTGTTTATATCAAAAACCTTATAGTAGCTATAGTGTGTGCAATAAATAACTATTAACGTTCATTAATTTAGAATAAAACAGGGTGCATATGGCATTTATTCTGTAACGGTGCCATTTAAATGAGCTGAGAGAGAGCGAGAAATCTCATTAGAGTTCTCATTATGGTTTTCTGCTGTAAAACTACATAATTACACCTCATTATTTTTAACCCCACCATAGACAACACTAAAAACAATTCTCTCTTTTTCACTGCACATAGCATAACACAACACAACACATACACTAACAAATTGGTATAAATGTGGTAACATCTAAATTAACTATGTAGGGATTTACTGGTTGTTTAGATCAGGGTTACTATCAGAAATAATTAATAATTATTTCTGTAGTTATTAATCAATATTTAAATTAATTAATTGGATCTAACTCATTAAAACCTCATATGGGACTCCAGTAAATGTAGTGTGCTACGTTTAGGAGCAAGTTTGGTTATTAGCAATAATTAATAATTATCAAAGATAATTATTAATTATTAAAATCAATAGAACATTGATGAGAATCAATGTTAGCTTTTTTTAATCCTTTAAATCAACAGTTATCAAAGATAATCGTTAATTGTTAACGTCGATGAAACATTAAAATTAACACTAGCTTATTGATCATTCAAATTCAATCAAAGATAATTATCAGTTATCAAAAATCAATAGAATATTAATAAGGATTAACATTGACGGGGCACCACCCTGAAATCAGGGACTAATAACCGAATATTAAAACAGTCTCAATGTTAGATTGTTTTCTTAGGAAAATCGACATCCGAAGAATATCGATTTTCGGGAAAAAAAACAATGAATGAAGGTTTGAATCCGAGCACTGACATCCCGTCAGCATGACACAGGTGTATGCAAAACAAACCAAAACACTTCTCTTTGTAATATAAACAAAGTTTATTTATGCAGTAATATCAATTAATAATTAATACAATGCAGTCAATAAACTTCCGATTTACAACTACAAACTAAACAGTGATATGATTAGATATGGAAATAAAAATAATTCTATAACACAAGGTGTGTGTGTGACAGTGTGTGTGTGTGTGTGTCAGTGTGGTTAGTGAGAGAGAGAGAGAGAGAGATGATTAAGTGACAGCCCGAAAGCTGATTTCACGATAGCTGGAGATAAAGCAGCCGTGTTCATCACTCAGAGACGCGGTTTTACGAGCAGGGCTCGTAAAAGTCCCTTGTTATTTGACTCTTTAATGGATGAACTCAGTTGCTGTCTCACCCGCGATGGCGAAAATGCACAACAGTCCAATTTGGTTGGACCACAATACAGCAAAACAAATTCGTGATAATTAATACCCTGAGTATTAATAATGAGCGGACATGGCGGTCCGTAAACTGTACAAGCAAAAACCTTGAAACACAAGAATAGCACACTATAATATTCTATCTCTGCCCAGACGTAAACCTCTTACTTGAATCGCATGAGGACACAGGTAGAATGTGTTTTCCTCTGTCCTTTAACTCTGACCCGGTTTCTTGAGGCTCGTGTGATGACGAGAGCCGTTTCCTCGCGCTGTCGGCGGCCGGTACGGCTGTTGATTCTCGGCGGGCTGGCAGAGAACTCAGAAATGTCGACTTGATTGAAGATGGAAGAGAAATCTTTAATCTCTTCACTTCTGTAGGCCAACGGATGAAGATGCGAATTGCTCGGCGGTCTCCTTCGGATCCGTTAGAGTGTTCGGTTGAACACAGAGTAATCTCAGCTCGTCCAGCGAGATGGAGATTGTATGGCTACAGTTTCAAGTCGGACATTACTTCCTTATGCCACGAGGTTGCACCGGAGAGCAGCAAAAAGCTACGTTCGTATTCGGTGAACTAAGTTGCTGGAAGCAACTTTGGAAGCATTTCAGAATTATTTGAAGTCCTGATGATGTCATGTTTGAGGGATGTTCTGTGGTGTGCCTCATCCAATAGGAGTTGAGAGCTCGATCCTTTAGAGGGCAAGGCTTCATGGATCTGTAGTCTGTTTTGGACTCCCTTTGTTTGATTTTGGCGCGATTTTTGTCAGTAAAATTTATGACTTAGAAGGAGGGGGCTTGAGGAATGTTTTTTTATGACTGTTAGGCCTGCCTTTGTCTTCTATCTGAATACATGAGGCCCAACATTCCCCCCTTTGTTCTGAAGAGTTGGTTGTTGTCCAGCATCTTTAGAGCAACTGAAGGGCCGAACAGTTCTTGTCGGTTCACAGTAACCTGTGGGTTACGCCATCCATGTATTCCTGATAGGAAAGAGAAATGGTTGCACAGTCCATACAGTTCATTAGAGTTCACAGAGGTTTTATCATCTGGACAGAGATTGAGGCACATCTGGGCATAGAACTTCTAGCTAATTCTAAAACTACATTCATCACACATAAACATGTCAAGTTATTGGAAGGCACAGCATTAACCATAACACAATCCTTTGTTGTTCTTTGGTCATAACACAAAATCAAAGTAGAACCTGACACTGGTTACTAGGAACAAAATGTTAGAGGAAAGGAGGGTTAAAGGTTAAAAGGCTTATCCTTGGAAATTATGGAGTTAACCTGTGTGATGGGCTCAGACTGGTGTGTAAAACGCGGCTGTATGAGAAGTGAGTCCAGTCTGGCCTATAGGTGTTGAATGTACCTGTACATGGCGTGTGCAATAATTGAGATGATGATCCAACCACTAAGGAGGAGCCAGAGGGCAACCAAACTGATAGGGTGTTCTCGGTAAGATGACGATCTGCTTATGTGACTATGAAATATAGTGGTCAAGCCAGTCGGTTTGAGACTGAACTTCACTAATTCCATCCCTTCAGCCTGAAGCTGCTGTCGAAGGGTGTCATCAACGGTGAGGCTGTGACCTCTAAATGCGTCCATGATCTCAATTTCTGCGTCATGTTTGTTGACATTGAGATGATGGAGGACAATATCATCAGTGTGCACGCTGGCTCCTTGGGGAACCATTAAGAACATCGTTTGGTTTGGTAGCCTTGGTTTAGTGGCCTTAGTTTAGTGGCTGTATCATGGCAGTCGTATGACTTCGGTGGCTGGTGTGTTAACGAGCCAGCAACTGCCTGCTCGCTCTACCTTTGTCTCTGTTCCTTTATCTTTGATGGACATGCTATCATGACACTTGTTCATGGAATTCAGCTCTTTGGCCGCAGAGGTAGTTAGTCACCTCTCTAACAAAGGGGTTGCATTTTGACAAACCCAGTGAATGTACTTTGTCTTAGTACACGTTTAGGTTAGAGATAAGGTAGAGCGAGGGGTCCTCATCATGGTAGGCGAGTGTTGGTGGTGTTTTGAGGTGAATGTGTGCATTACCTCTCTGAAAACCAACTTTAAATACAGATTTTAGTCTATATATATTCTGCCTATGACGGTAGATTGAGGATAAATCCTATTTTGAGGTTCTGAGGATTTACATTGTTTGGAATTTCAATGCCAAAACTATATGCCATGTGTATCTGTGAAGGTTGCACAACGGAGATAGTAGCAGATCTAAGGATTTGTTCGACAAGGTCTAGGGAGACCAGGTAAGCTGGAATCCTTCCACCATTCAGACTGTTGACTGAGGAACTAATTTCCCTGAGGAGGTCCTGCATTAGATCTCTAACGATACACACATAAGTTGTTTTCAGTGACAAAGTCACTAAAGTGTGCAAAGCGTTTTTTATAAGAACGGATTGCAAATTTACAGTGACTATAGTACCCTGAAGGGTTTTACCCAGGCCCTGTAATTGTTCTTATTGGAGTCGTCGTCTCTGCTGGATTTTTGGACGATGGCGACGTGTGTATCTGAAGCTGGCGAACTGTTTTCTGGACCAAGTGGTCTCGGTATGTCAACCTGAGCCCACGTGTTCACGACGGCAGTCAATGAGCGGAGCCAATCGGTTCAGTAGGTCCTGGCCAACTAACAGTGGTTCCGTATTAATGGGACATATGTAAACAGGGTCTGTTAGCATCATCCCTTGAAAGGTGTCAATCCAGGCCCGTTTTGTGATAGACGACCTATCTTACGTGTAGCTTGTTACGCTTACGTTGCAGGTCTCTGTCTATAACGGTTTGCCAAGGGAGAGCTTTGTTCTAGCCACCTCTGCGAAGGTGTTGGAACCCATTAGACTATTTCGGAACCGGTGTCGAGTAGTGCGTGGGAGCGGAATGACCCACGTGTCAGGTGTTGCCCTTACGGTACAGATCGCCCAAGAAGGCCAGAAAAGAAGGGTGTGGCATGTTAGGAGTGACTGTTTTGGGGAGCAACTTGGACACTGTTCCCCTTTTCCCAACCTAAAAAGTAACCTTTGGCGTTAACGGAAGGGGGTACATCGTCTAGTCATACTGACGGGGTTTCAGTGCCGTGTTCCTTTGAGGAGGTCGACGGACCTGGTGAACAACGGAGCACGTCAAGCTTAGTTACTAACTCAGTCAAGCGTCTCCTAATATCCTCCATTTCCTCTCTCAAATCTTGTTCTCTGAGGGGATTTGAAACCTTGCCTACCCACTCACCTTCTTGTTTGGGATTTCGTTTGAAACACGCATTTTCTTTCGGCCGGCGAACGTTTTGTTGTTTAGGCCTGCCGTGACCCTGGGGGTGTGTCTGGTTACCACCCCCCTGGTTCTGTTGCTTACCCTGCTGGCGGGGTGATCGGCGCCTCTGGGGTCCGGTTCTAGCATTCACCTTAACGCGAGGCATTTCGTTGCCTTCAAGTGCTAGGTCTGCATATGAGGCTTGGATCCCCAGGGCTCTGGCGTCGCCTTCATGCCCTCGGGCAGGGCGCACACTTGTCTCCCATGCCAGTTGCGCGTACTTTCTGATTTCCTGCATGGTGGGGTTGCCCATTCTGCAGTGCATTGTGACGTCATATTGCACGCACTCGTGGAGGTTGTGAAGGAAAAGAGACTTGAAAGCTCGTTCCTCCTCCAGACCTGGTGCATTACTTCCTTGGAAGTACGTGGTTCTCAGGCGTCTATAATACTCACGCGGAGGCTCGTGCCTCTTCTGGGTGATGGCGAAAGCAGCTATGGTAGCGGAGGCTTCGTCGATATACAGCGAATACTCCTCGCGTAGGGCTTTACACAGAGTTGAGTAGCGGTTTCGCGTACCAGTCGGTAGCGTTTCCATGAACGCATGGACACTCCTTACCGTGGTCTTCCATACAAGCTTGAGTTTTTCGCGCGAGGAAGCGTAAGGCAAATCAATCAGGCAGTGCTCAATTTCCCTAAGATAACTGTCGATGTTTGAATCTCGATTATTTGGGTCAAAGCGTTCTATGTCCCCTGCGAGGGACTCGAGTTGTCGGATGCGCAAGCGCTGGTGTCGGTATGACCACGGGTCGTCCGAGTCATCCGAAACATCATAGTCACTCGTATCGCTATAGCGATGAGGACGACTTCCTCCCCTTCGTGGTGGGGAAGGAGTCCAGTCGACGCATGGGGGTGGACCCCGGGTTGAGTACAGCTCCCTGGCTAATGGGATATTTGAGCCACTTACACCACTCTGGGCTTGAAAATAATTGTCCCCCCTTCGTGGTGTGGAATCAGTCGGTTTGAAACTCAAGGTGGCATGACTGAAAACTGACTGAGGAGGGCAACTATAAGGAGGGGCACCTGCATCCAACCAGCGGGCCGCTGGAGGATTTTGAAAGGTGTCTTGGAGGACAAAGTCAGAGACTGTACCACTAGGGGCAGCTCGGCTACTAGCGTGTGTTCCTGGGTTTCTCAGGGGCACATTTCTACGCGTAGCGCTGCAAAGGGAGCCCTCTTCTATGTCAGATGTCGTGCGGTGCATTTCAGCTGCACTTACCTGATCTGACTCTACTTTTAGCTGGGCAGCTTGAAGCTGCCTGCGCAGGGCTTCGTTTTCCTCCTGCATCCGGGCATTATCTTTCTGTGCCTGGACTTTCTCAGCTTGAGTGCACCGAATTTCTTGGTGCAGGCTGAGATTTTCCCTCTGCACCGCATGATAGCTGCTCTGCAGCTGTGCGAGCTGGGCCTGATGCTCGGCGGTTTGCAGTTGGGTTTTGCAGTGATGAAGAAGGAACATTTGGCCCACAAGGTCCAGGATTGTGCGCATTGACTTCCCGACCGGGTTGTTGACATAATCAACTAGTTCCTGCAATGCTTCATCACAACGACTAACATTGTAGCCGTTAAGGTTACTTCTCTCCTCTACGGAGAGACGGAGGACAGCAGCAACTACATCTTGCAGTGCTGGGTCGACTAACCTCTGTGGAGCTTTAGCTCCAGTCACGCAGGGCGATTGGTGACTCATTTTATTGGGGCCGTAAAAATTCTTGTGATAGTGGCTCTGACAGCTTGTTGTTTTACAGTTGATATAATGCTAACACGAAAGCACAGTTGAGAGGCTTCGACCTGTGGCTTACGGTCTACTGTTATGTAATGTGCAAATTTCACTGTGTTCTCTCTTTGGTGGTTGTCAATGAAGTGACTTGGCACCTCTCTGTAACATTTAGATGAAAGCGTTAGGAGTTAAATAACAACAACAGCAGGTTTTAAGCAGACTATAGTAAATTTACCAACCCCTAATTCACTCTTAAGAGCACTTTCACACCACACTGGCTTATGTTTGGCAAGTTGTGAGAAGTAAATTGTCAAACAGAACCAAACTTTGAAGTAAGGATTTCAAGTTATTACTTTGGATTCTTATGCATACACACTGTGACATAACTGGCACGTAGGATGCCTCACACGGGGCACCAATTATTATGTAGGGCTTTACTGGTTGTTTAGATCAGGGTTACTATCAGAAATAATTAATAATTATTTCTGTAGTTATTAATCAATATTTAAATTAATTAATTGGATCTAACTCATTAAAACCTCATATGGGACTCCAGTAAATGTAGTGTGCTACATTTAGGAGCAAGTTTGGTTATTAGCAATAATTAATAATTATCAAAGATAATTATTAATTATTAAAATCAATAGAACATTGATGAGAATCAATGTTAGCTTTTTTTAATCCTTTAAATCAACAGTTATCAAAGATAATCGTTAATTGTTAACGTCGATGAAACATTAAAATTAACACTAGCTTATTGATCATTCAAATTCAATCAAAGATAATTATCAGTTATCAAAAATCCCGTCAGCATGACACAGGTGTATGCAAAACAAACCAAAACACTTCTCTTTGTAATATAAACAAAGTTTATTTATGCAGTAATATCAATTAATAATTAATACAATGCAGTCAATAAACTTCCGATTTACAACTACAAACTAAACAGTGATATGATTAGATATGGAAATAAAAATAATTCTATAACACAAGGTGTGTGTGTGACAGTGTGTGTGTGTGTGTGTCTCAGTGTGGTTAGTGAGAGAGAGAGAGAGAGAGATGATTAAGTGACAGCCCAAAAGCTGATTTCGCGATAGCTGGAGATAAAGCAGCCGTGTTCATCACTCAGAGACGCGGTTTTACGAGCGGGGCTCGTAAAAGTCCCTTGTTATTTGACTCTTTAATGGATGAACTCAGTTGCTGTCTCACCCACGATGGCGAAAATGCACAACAGTCCAATTTGGTTGGACCACAATACAGCAAAACAAATTCGTGATAATTAATACCCTGAGTATTAATAATGAGCGGACATGGCGGTCCGTAAACTGTACAAGCAAAAACCTTGAAACACAAGAATAACACACTATAATATTCTATCTCTGCCCAGACGTAAACCTCTTACTTGAATCGCATGAGGACACAGGTAGAATGTGTTTTCCTCTGTCCTTTAACTTTGACCCGGTTTCTTGAGGCTCGTGTGATGACGAGAGGCCATTTCCACGCGCTGTCGGCAGGCGGTACGGCTGTTGAT